>NW_028261392.1:39370096-39485096 GCF_051295495.1 Thamnophis sirtalis
GGGGGAGCCACAGCTACATCCTTGGGAATTTATGTAACATTAAGATTTGTCACTGGCCATCTTTCTGCATCACTCATAGAAGAAGAATATCTCTGAAACACAATTGCAGACAGTTACAACAAATGGAAGGCGTGAAAGGAAGACAGTCAACAGAGCTGGGAGAAAACATTGAATGAAAATATAAAAAGAAGAAAAGGGAGATGTGGGAGATGAAATAGAGACACTAAGAGTTCATACAGAGAGCCCCAGATTTCTAGAAAACACCTCAGAAAAGCTATACAGTAATAAATGGATTGCTTTAGATATGTTAAAATAAAAGAAACAACTAAGTAAAGAACTACTGAGCTGTTATTTTGGCTCAGTCTTTAGCTGTATTTAACCTGAGCATTATGAAAACTTGGATGAAAGAATTGGCTTTCCACTGAAAAATGGGATATCTATTAGAACTGAATGAGATCTTAAAAGCTGAAGACATTCAACTACTGAAGAAACTTGTTGATAACGTGACAAATTCTATTCAATATCCTAGAAATGGGTAAGATGCAGAAGGTCACAAATGTTTTCTCTGTCTTTCAAATCTTATTCTTATTTTTATTCTTGTTGTTGTTATTATTGTTATTTGCCTAATAACTGTTCAAAGTTATGATGGTGTTGAAAAAAGTAGTAGTACTTTTGCAAGTAGTACTCACACCGTTGTTGCAGTATGCCTGCAGTCACATGATCAAAATTTGGGCACTTGGCAGTCAACATGTATTTATAACAATTACAGCACCTCAGGGTCATGGGATCAGCATATGTGAGGAGGCTACTGACAAGCAAAGTCAATTTGGGGAAGGTGGATTTACTTAGAATGCCGCAAAAAGGGTTGCAAAATTCTCTTCTCTAGGCACTTAATGCTCACAGTTTAGTGTTGAAAATTCCAGGTCCCAATTGTAGTTGTAAGCAGAAGACTACCTATAATAGTGAAGTATGCACTGAATTGTATTTATTAGACCTATTCCCTTTTGAGGAATATAAGGTAATGTATGCCTTCATCCTAACTTTTCCTCACAACAACAAACATTGTCAGGAAGGGTGGACTGAGAGAGAATAACTGGCTCAAAGTCACCCATGGCTGACCTTCCATAGCTGTGGATGTACTAGAACCCGAGTCCCTTCACTCCCCTGATCACTACAATGCCACAGACAATAGGCCTAGAGCTTCAAGATTGTGATTGTCTTAAAAACATACACCACACTTTCACCACAAAATTGGAAAGTATCAAGTTGTGTTGAATCCAAGGCTCAGTATCCTTCCATATTTCATTAATTATTTGAATGAAGGGACTTATAAACTGCACAGATGACAAAAATGCAAAGTTTAATGAAATCCACAGATGAAGCATAGGCATTTGTGTCTTGTGAAAATAATGTAATTGAGTTGAATATGAATTATAAATTTGACCGGATGCTACAATGCAAAATTTTAATCTGAATTAGATTAGGATCATGATCAGGTTAGAGTCAAATCAGGGAATCATAGTTTTACTTGATTTGGCATAATTAGGCCAAATCCTCTGAAAAAGTAGGACATAAGGTAATGGTGTTAAGTTCTATGAAGGCTTTTCAATAGTGAGACTAATTACCACGAAAAGTGATCAGCCATCTATTCTGGCTATATTCAAGTAGAGTCTGAAAGGATTTACACAGGGAGAAGATTTTGGACTCCTATGCTGTCATTCTAGAAAGTGACTAATCTGTCAATGAGCCTGCCAATCCAAAAAAGCAATTGGTCAGTGGGTGGTATGTTCTTTGATATTAGTAAATCTTATTCTTTAAGCAGATTGAATTTTTTTAAGTGGAACTCTTTTAGTATTGTTTGAGTACAACTGTTCTGAAGATTTTCTGGGTGATTTAGAATACAGAATAATAGAATTGGAAAGGACCTTGGAGATCTTCTAGTCCAGCCTCTACTTAAGCAGCAGATCCTATGTTATTTCAGACAAGTGGCTGTCCAGTCTCTTCTTAAAAACCTCCAATGATGAAGCATTCTCAACTTCTGAAGGCATGCTGTTCCACTGGTTAATTGTTCTCACTGTTAGGAAGATCCTCCTTAGTTCTAGGTTATTTGTCTCCTTGATTAGTTTCCATACATTTTTTTTTTGGTGTTGCCTCCTGGTGCTTTGGAAAATACTTGACTTACTTGACTTAAGTCTTTAGCGTCGGTACGGCATCGCCAATCCCTTCGCTGTAGAGTTGCATGCATCCCGGAACGGGATCCATGATTCTAGGCTAAGTACTACTTGAGCTCACCAGGCCCAAGAGTCGACAGAGCCCCTTCTGTTGGAAACGGTGGGCACCTCGAGAAGGCAGGGGTTGTCTTGATAATGAGAGGCTGTATTTTCGCGTCAATTATCCTTGCCCACCTTTGGAAAATAGGTTAACCCCTTCTTTTTTATGGCAGCCCCTCAAATATTAAAACACTGCTATTATGTCACTCCTATTTCTTCTTTTCTCTAGACTAGCCATACCCATTCCTGAAATTGTTATTTCATTTTGGAAACTACTTTTTGGAAACTACCATGCTGTGCTTCATCCGTTCCATAAAAGATGAACAAAACTGTTTTAGAAAACCAACCATGTGATTTTTGTGATAAATCTCTTGAAACTATTTGGTTGACATCTTGCAGGATTATTGATCTATGAAGATTCTGTCACTCTACTACCTGCACTCCATCCTGCACCAAAATGAAAGAGTCACAGGCATTTTGATGCTACCTTATTATTCTTTTAATCAAACTTGAATTATAAAAAGGAGTTGAAGGTTGGTGGGTTCTATCACTACAAGCAGCTGTACACATTGGCTGAAAAGGAGTAAAGCATATTGTCCATTTCAACAGATGTGTCAGCTTGCCACGGGGGAAATGGCTGAAGAAGGCTGGTATACATTTTTATCTCTGAGCCAGGCTGCCAGGATTTGTTTTGCTCCACTTGCTAGCATCTCCTCTGATGAAAAAGAGAATACTAAATCATTATGCAATGCTAGTATCATTGGCCCATCAAGTATTTCCATTAGTTTAAGCAAAATGTTTTCTACATTTCTCCACTTATTAACACATAAACTGTGAATTTTCATCTTGACATAAATCTATGCCTGACATAAATATTCAACAAAAATGGAGCTAAATATCAGCATCAGAGGAGAGTGAACATTTTATTAATATTGCCTTTTGATAGGGACTCTTAAGTTTTCATGATTATGTCTCATGAACTATCACTTGATCTTTATGGTGCCAAGCAAACTTTTAATGTAAAGTAAAATACTATGCCAATTTATAAATCACACTTTAACTTTTAACGAAAAGAAACTTGTCTATCATAAAAAGTTACAAAATTTCATTTTCTATGATTTGTACATGTATAGCATAACAATAGCACTTAGACTTATATATCACTTCACAATGCTTTACAGGCCTCTCTAAGTGGTTTATGGAGTCAGCAAATTGCCCCCAACAATCTGGGTCCTCATTTTATGGCCTCAGAAGGATGGAAGGCTATTGTAACGTGTGGGTTGTTGTTGTGAGGGAATTGACACGCAGGAGCCATGTGCAAGACAGATCTTTATTATAACACAGGTGACAAGCGATTCAAACGTTCCCTGCAACTGTCAGGGTATTTATACTAGCACTCAGACCAACTGTCAAAACGACCAACCAATCAGGTCGCAGCTGGTATTTGCATATTGAATATGCAACACTCCTTCCCCCCAGTTCTAAAGACCAAATGACCAGCCAATCACGTCGCAGCTGGTATTTGCATATTCAATCTCTCTCCTTCCCCCCAGTTCTGCTGTTTCAAGATGGTGGTGAGTCCTTTGTAGCTAAATTTTAGAACCAGGAAAAAAAACACAGGTCCTTTGGAATCTTTGCAGCAGGGAGGCTCTTGTTGTGTTGTAGCTCTCGTTGGTTCGAGAAGCAAGCGGTGGCCTTTGCAGCGGAAGGAGGCTCATGGTGTAGAGGACAGTCTGGTGTATGTTGTGAGTGTGCTAGTGTTGGAGAGGCTTTAGACAGGCTGAGAGAGCGTAGCCGGTGGTGCAAGGTGGCAGCTTGGAGAACGAGGCTGTTGTTGAACGCAGCGGTTGGAACGAGGCGGTTGGAGTGCCGTAGGAACAGCTGGTGGCAGGCATGCCGTAGGAACAGCTGGTGGCAGGCAGGCAGGCAGGCAGGCACAGCTGGCGCAGTTTAGCCATCACGGTCCATAGCTCGTCCCTGAGTAGCGGCGGCGGCTCCAGTCGAGGTTAAGCGTAGGAAGCCCGTCCCTCGGACGGATGGAGGCCGCGCCTGGAGCTTACTGAGGTTGGCTACAACCGGAGGCTGCTGTTGATGTCGCTTGCTGGCCATAGCGGCGGCCCTGACAGGCCCTCAATGTAGGAAAGAATTTTTTTTTTCCTGCGTTCACGTTGGCTGATGTTGTTAGGCTCTGCGGGAATCGCATATCAATCCCATCCTCGTCGCCAGTATTGTAACGTGTGGGTTGTTGTTGTGAGGGAATTGACATGCAGGAGCCATGTGCAAGACAGATCTTTATTATAACACAGGTGACAAGCGATTCAAACGTTCCCTGCAACTGTCAGGGTATTTATACTAGCACTCAGACCAACTGTCAAAACGACCAACCAATCAGGTCGCAGCTGGTATTTGCATATTGAATATGCAACAAAGGCTAAGTCAATCTTGAGACTGATGAGGTTTGAATTGTAGGCAGCTGGCAGTCAGTAGAAGTATCTTACAATACTGCATTCTAACCACTGAATCACACTCTTAACAATCACTCAAGAGTATAACAACCAATTTAATTGTTCTAGCTGAACATAAATATGAATGGGTATAAACATAATTAGCTGGCAAGGCAGGGAGAGAGCAGTTTGGTGTTTTTTATGAAATCTACATGCTACCCAAGTCCCAATTACTCAGGACAATAGTGTCCCAAATCCCTAGTCCATGGAACTAGCTCATAAAGATAATATATTCAATGGTATCAAAAGCCATTGAGAGATCAAGGAGTACAATGATAGTTGCGCATGTGCGAAGAAACAGAATGGCGACCAGGCTTTTTCGTCTCAATACGAGCTGGAACCGGCTTCTTACTGCTCTTATTGAGGTCCTTCGGGATGACTGACATTCAGGGGACGTGCGCGGACCAAAAACCGAGGGGAACCAGTGCCTTCCATCAGCCTCGGACTCCAAAACCTCCAGCGTGGCTTAGCGAGCTCAGCGGCGAGAATGGCGGCCCCGCAGCGACGACGGAGGCGTTTGAGAGCGTTTTGCGGCAGTTCCAGCGGCTGTGGGGTTTCTCAACCTTCCTCTTACAGCTATTACAGTTTGGTGAGCTTGGTGAGCCTTCTGTGACTGTGTGGGCTGTGTTGGCCAATTATTGCCATCTTTTAGAAAGGGGGAGATCAAACAGGGCTTCTATTTGGATCAGGCGAATCGGGCAGCTGGCTGAGTGTGCCGTGGCCGTAGCCTTTTCTGGACGCCCCCCCTTCACACTTGGCTCAGTTTCTCCATTGATGCTACCTCTTTCAGCAGCGCTGCTCCTTCCATCAAAGCTGTCTTTTCTACCAACGCTGCCTCTTATGCCAACGCTGCTTTTTCCACCAATATAGCTCCCTCCATCAACACTACTTCTCTTACCAATGCTACCTTCTCCTCCAACGCTGCCTTTTCCACCAACGCTGCCTTTTCCATCAACACTGGTCTCTTGTCATTCTGGGCTTTGACCATCTGACTTCTCTCAATTATATGTCTAGGGCATTTGGACTGGTTCTCTTAGCCCCAACTGTTGCAATCATTACCATCTTTCACGGCCCGTGGAGTACCAGCATTGTCATCTTTATTACCTCCTACTGCGACCCCTGGACTGCCAACTGGGATAGCGCCTATTCATTCTACCTAAGCCTCTTTATTATGATGATATGGACTGTGGTCGCTTGGAGGTATTTACGGCACGCGGGAAGGTCTACGCAGACATTAAGGAATATTCGAGCCCTTGCCCCCTCCATCTCGATCCATTTTCTATTACTTAGATCCTTTGGACCTTTGGACCTGGCTCACAGGAGAGGAGAAGTGGGATTTTCTCCAGTTTACCATCCATTGCCACTGCCGGTTCTCAACCGTCCCACCCCCCCTCCTATTTAACATCTACATAAAGCCGCTGGGTGAGATCATACGACGGCACGGGATTAAGTATCACCAATATGCAGACGATATGCAGCTGTATCTGTCTGCCCCGTGCCAACTCAGCGAAGCAGTAGAAGTGATGTGCCAGTGCCTGGAGGCTGTTAGAGTCTGGATGGGAGCAAACAAGTTGGCACTCAATCCAGACAAGACCGAGTGGCTTCTGATGTTCCCTCCCAAAGATTGTCCAACTGTTCCATCTCTCAGGCTGGGGGGCGAAATTATACGCCCCTCAGAGAGGGTTTGCAATTTGGGAGTCCTCCTGGACCCACAGCTGACTCTAGAACACCATCTGTCGGCTGTGACCAGGGTGACCTTTGCTCAGGTTCACCTGGTGCACCAATTGCGACCCTACCTGGATTGGGAGGCCCTTCAGACAGTCACTCACGCCCTTGTGACCTCAAGACTGGATTATTGTAATGCGCTCTACATGGGGCTGCCCTTGAAGAGTGTTCGAAGACTCCAATTAGTCGCGCGAGCAGCCGCGCGAGCAGCCGCGCGAGCGATTGTGGGTGCACCAAGGTACACCCACGTTACACCTATTCTCCGCGAGCTGCACTGGCTACCTATTAGTCTCCGAATCCACTTCAAGGTGCTGGTCGCTACCTATAAAGCCCTACATGGCATCGGACCTGGGTACCTGAGAGACCGCCTCCTGCCGATTACCTCTCTCAGACCAATTAGATCGCACAGGTTGGGTCTCCTCCGGATTCCATCTGCCAGCCAATGTCGGCTGACGACTCCCCAGGGGAGGGCCTTCTCTGTTGCAGCTCCGGCCCTCTGGAACTAGCTCCCTGTTGAGATCCGGATCCTTACTACCCTCCCGGCCTTCCGCAAAGCCACCAAGTCCTGGCTGTTCCAGCAGGCTGGGGGGAGCTGAGAAGCATCTACCTCCACAGAAATTGTGAATGTTGGTTTTGTTTTTAATATGTTGTCTTTGTCTCGTTCCCCCCTTTCCCTTGTCTTTTGTGAGCCGCCCGGAGTCCTCCAGGAGTGGGCAGCATACAAGACAAATAAATAAATAAATAAATAAATAAATAAATAAATAAATAAATAAATAAATAAATAAATAAATAAATAAATAAATAAATAAATAAATAAATAAATAAATAAATAAATGGGTTACAGAGAACAATAAAAGAAAAAAGAAAAGAAAACTTAATCCATCCATTTCAAAAGGCTTGCATAAATTTCATCCATGAAGATAGCATTTAAAAAATAAGATAACCACTGTCCAAAACCATTCAAAATTTAATTCCGCCACTTGATTCTTCTGTTCTTCAATTTAGATTAATTTTAAGTTTTTATAGGCAGTCTCTTTTTAAAAGAGTAAAAGTTCCTCACCAGCTGGAAACACTTTCTCTTTCCATATCCTTCCATTTTGGAGCCATCCCAACTTTGTCATCCTTGGCTGGATTTTTTGTCACCAGCTTGAATAACTTCTCTTGCTTCTTTCAAGGACTTTGCGATGTCCCTGAGGTCAGCAAGACATATTCTTCCTGTTCACCGTCTCTTTGGGACAGTTTAGGTCCGATTGGACCACCCAGCAGCAAAAGTATTGACTGCAGTCTCAGAGCATCGAAACCGCACATCCATATCATCTCAATGTTGGCTCCTCCCCCTCCAAGACTGACTTCTTAATGAGGGGGAGCACCACTGTTTCTTTTAAGTCAGGAGGTACCACTCTTTGTGTCAATGAGGCCAACAGAACAACATGGACCCAGGTATCTTCCTTGGCTGTGTTCTGACCTAGGCTTCCCGAGAGAGTAAAAAGCATACACTTAGTCCCAAAAGCCCTATTTTTATTTCAATAGCTGTAAATTATGTTCATTCACAGCCTGTAATGAGTCACAAATAGTTTGTAAAGAGTCCAACAGAAATCTGCCACAGTCCTTCGGGATAAGGCTGATAAGCACCCACCTTTATCTCCCTTGAAATGCTGCCAAACACCTAATTGCCAATTAGCTTTGCAAGGCCACATGGAGCACAGAGTCAAAAGGGAGCTTCAGAATTTAAACCGACCAGAATGAACAAGTTGCTTCCTGCAAAGACTCATGTGCCTTTGCTCCTCCTTTATGTCTTATGGGAGGGGCCAATCATCTCCAAGCCTTATTCCCAAGTCACCCCTTTTGTCTTAACTGTTCTCACCTTCTGGCAGCTCTGCGCCTGCATGCTCTGGGAACAGGCTTCCCCTGTTCCTCTGCCTTGCTGATGTCCAGCTCTGGAAGCTCCAGAGGCAGCACATAACTCCCAGATAGCCCTGGCCCTCTCTCTGCCTCCAATGCAGAACCTTTGTCCAAGCCTTCCCCAGACTCACAGACTGGCCCATGTTCCTCCCCAACCTTTTCACTGTCTGACTCTGCTGCCAGCTCCGCAGGCCATCAGTGGACCACAACAGGCTGTTTTTATGACGCGGGAGTGGCCAGAATCTAGTAAATAGGTACAGTAGTTCAGAGGACCTCATTCATTTCCTCAGGAGTCATCAGCTCAATATCATTCCAGATCACATCACCAGACTGTGCCTCAAGCATCTCAGTCTCTCCTGCATAGTCAGAATCTAAGCTGGAGTATATTTGAGTAACTTTATGTTCTAGATAGCCTGAATAATCCTCACAGCAGCCTAGCAGATGTTCTGAGGAGCCTTTGCTACTCAATAATGAATGGATAATCCTGCACAGAGTGGCAATATGACTATCACTAGACACAATAACAGGAGAGAAATACTTGTATTATGACAGCCTTATTGGCATGAGGTAATCCTTAATATGGACTCTTACCCATGTCCTGTCACATTCATTTTGCATTTTCTTCTAACGTGCTCCAAGCATCTCTTCATGCCTGACCTAAAGCTTTAGGCAAATCCCATCTGGATGTTTAGTGTAAGAATAGTAAAATACAGCAGTATATTTTGTTTCCAGAAACAATAAATGAACTTTCCTTCAATGCACTTAATTTTAAAATAACTTAGAGATATAATAACTTTAGCGGAAATCACCTGAGAATTTTGCTTCACTGTAAAACATTTCATACTTTTAAAAATACTTAGGATATTTCATTCTTCAATTCTTAGTCCTGTAAGAATTTAAATTATAGGCATACATATTTCTCCTTGCATGAGTTATGAGTTATGAAAGTTTATTTATATGCCGCCCTTTTCCCTGGGGGGACTCAGGGTGGCTTACAACTCAAAAGGGGGGGGGAACAAACATTTGACACGTAAGAACAATACATAATTAAAAGCACAACATTCATACCATTCGGGTGGGTTACATTCTTTAGCCCCAGGCCTGACGGGATAGCCAGAGTTTAAGGGCTGTGCGGAAAGTCTGGAGGGTGGTGAGGGTACGAATCTCCATGGGGAGATCGTTCCACAGGGTCGGAGCTGCCACCGAGAAGGCTCTCCTCTGCGTAGTTGCCAGTCGGCATTGACCGGCAGATGGAACTCGGAGGAGGCCTAGTCTATGGGATCTAATCGGTCGCGTGGAGGTAATTGGCAGTAGGCGGTCTCTCAAGTACCCAGACCCACTACCATGAAGGGCTTTATGGGTGACAAGTAGCACCTTGAAGCGTATCCGGAGATCGACAGGTAGCCAGTGCAGCTCGCGGAGGATAGGTGTTATGTGGGTGAAGCAAGGTGCACCCACAATCGCTCGCGCGGCCGCATTCTGGACTAGCTGAAGTCGCCGAACACTCTTCAAGAGCAGCCCCATGTAGAGCACATTGCAGTATTCCAGCCTAGAGGTCACAAGGGCACGAGTGACTGTTGTGAGAGCCTCCCGGTTCAGGTAGGGGCGCAACTGGTGCACCAGGCAAACCTGGGCAAATGTCCCCCTGGTCACAGCTGACAAATGGTGTTCAAAAGTCAGCTGTGGGTCCAGGAGGACTCCCAAGTTGCGGACCCTGTCTGAGGGGTATAATGTTTGACCCCCCCCAGCCTGAGAGATGGAACACTTGCCGAATTAACGGGAGGGAAACACAACAGCCACTCGGTCTTGTCCGGGTTGAGCACAAGTTTGTTGGCCCTCATCCAGTCCCTAACAGCTTCAAGGCCCTGGTTCATCACGTCCACCGCTTCATTGAGTTGGCACGGGGCGGACAGATACAACTAAGTATCATCCGCATACTGGTGGTATTTTATCCCATGCCGCCGAATGATCTCGCCCAGCGGTTTCATGTAGATGTTGAAAAGTAGGGGGGACAAGACCGAACCCTGCGGCACCCCATGAGAATGGTCTAAGGTGGATTTTTGCTGTTGGTCACACAACTACTGAATATATAAGATCTTGGTACCAGGAGTTTTTTTTCCTGTCTTAAAAATATCAAAATTTCAAATATTTTCTAAAGTATTGGCTTATTTTCCCCAATAAGCATTGAAAACTTTGCTCAAGATTCAAATAAAGCTAATTGTTTATTCACACTGAGAAAAATCCATTTACTTTTTTTTGCAGCACAACTGTTTTCTGCACTGAGGTGCAACCCATTTCTTTTTCACATAATCTGTCCTTGTAATTCCATGATTCACACCAATATGTTCTCTGTTCTTTGTTCTTGCTACATGTTACAATGTGCAGAAGTGCTTAAGGGAAAATAAATAACAAAAACAAAGAAAACAGCAAAAAGTCTGTAGAGATTCTCAGTCATCCAGGTCATGGTTGTCCCAAAGGTGTTTTTCAGGAGGCAACTGGACTTTCTTGTTTTTTCTCTGAAGACATTTTGCCTCTCATCCAAGAAGCTTCTTTAGCTTTGACAGGATAGTGGGGAATGGAAGGATTTATATTCCTTGCAGACAGCTCGTCATTTGCATCCTTTTAGAGGGTGGTTGAAGCACTTGGAGGTTTATCTGTGTCCTCGGGGTCATCTGAGGGTGCAATTTTTCTCTGGAAATCCACTCCTACTCCCACACCATTCAAAAGGTGCTCATCCCAAACTGTATAGCTAAGTCTGTAGAGATTCTCAGTCATCCAGGTCATGGCTGTCCTAAAGGTGTTTTTTCAGGAGGCAACTGGATTTTCTTGTTTTTTTTATTTTGAATAGCAATAGCAGTAGACTTATATACCGCTTCATAGGGCTTTCAGCCCTCTCTAAGCGGTTTACAGAGAGTCAGCATATTGCCCCCAACAATCTGGGTCCTCATTTTACCCACCTCGGAAGGATGTTGTCTAAATATTTTATTTCATTTTCATTTTCATTTTATACAATCACTTATATACTGTGCAAAGAAAAAAGAAAAAAAAAAAAAACCCCCAACATAACACTTCATTCCCCCATACACCCTCTCTTCTCCCCCTCCAACTTTCCTTTCACCCCTCCAACATTCCCCTCTTCTACTTCCCTTCCCCCTCAGACATCTCCCCCTCCCTCCATTTACCCTCCTTACATTCCCTCTCACTCCCTCTTTACTTCTCCCTTCTCTTTCCCTCTTCTCCCCACTTTGGTGTAGAAAAAGAAAAAAAAAAGAAAAAGAAAAAAAAAACGACAGTACACAAGTGAATTCTTATTGTTCTAAGGATTGAAACTGTAATTCCACCCTCCCCCCTCCCCCCTATAATCCCCCCTCCCTAACCCCCTTACGGCTTCGCAGGTCCCATGCCCGGCATAATTCTTTAACAAGCATTTAAGTATAATAAGGCCAGCTAACTTTAAAATTTAAAAGAAACCTCGGAAGGATGGAAGGCTGAGTCAACCCTGAGCCGGTGAGATTTGAACCGCTGAACTGCTGATCTAGCAGTAGCCTGCAGTGCTGCATTTAACCACTGCGCCACCTCGGCTCAAAATATCTGAAGATATTTTGTTTCTCATCCAAGAAGCTTCTTCAGCTCAAGTGCTTCAACTACCCTCTAAAAGGATACAAATGACCAGCTGTCTACAAGGAATATGAATCCTTCCATTCCCAACTATCTTGTCAGAGCTGAAGAAGTTTCTTGGATGAGAAGCGAAATGTCTTCAAAGACAAAACAAGAAAGTCCAGTTGCTTCCTGAAAAGCACCTTTGGGACAAAGAAAACAGTAAGAAGTAAAATGCAAGGAAATGAATTGGACTCCCTAATAGAGCAGACAAAAGATTATCACCCCCAAATATTTTTTTTAAATTATTCATTAATTTACAAAAAACATTAAAAATATTTAACAAAATGTTGTTAAAATGTTTACAAAATATTTTGAACATATATTTAAATAGATATTTTAAAATTGTTTTTCTTTTTTTTAAAAAGAAGTTAGCACTTCACTGTTATGGAATGAAACTATTTATGATGATCTATCCATAATTAAAAAGTCCAAAGTACAAGTCCAAAATTGACAATATATTTATTATAATCAACTAATGTTATACAAAAGGGCATGCAGGTAAACTAATTTATAAATAATAATTGTGGCTATCATCACCCATAACTGCTTTCATTTATTCTTGGATAGCTAGACAACTTCTCATAATTGAACAGCTGAGTTCCTTATTCATAAGTGCCCAGTCAATGGCCGTAACACTTTTTATGTGGCTCCAGATCATCCTGGCAATAAAACCCCTTTCTCCCATCTTAGAGCACTTTAAAGAGCAAGATGCAAAGCTTACAGCACTTATTTTGGCTCTTTAAACACTCACCCACATTTCCCAGAAATGGGCTATGAATTCTGGAATCACCCAACCCTGGCAACATCATTAGGTTGCCATATTACTTCCCTGAGGTTGGTGGAGGGCAGTGTTTTTAAAACTAATGTGCCTTTCCAGCTGCAAGTGGAAATGAACTTATTCCACTGAGCCCAGTTTTACCACTAATAATCACCTAATTAACTATAAGTACTAATTGAGGTTAACCAGGCTTTTCAAGTTAACACAACCCAACTGTGATAGCTAATAATTGGCTATTTAAAATTAGTATTCTGAAGCATGCAGTGAACTTGAATCAGAAAGATCTTCAAGGCTTAAAAGTGTCAGTGGACCAAAGGCACATATCTTGGGATCATTGCCTGAGGTCATCACTAAAAGTGATCTAACCACCTTTATCTGAAGCAAAAAGTGAGCTGATGATGGAAGGCTGGGTTGGAACTATATTATAACTCATTGGAAAATTTGGAGTAATGCCAGCATGTCACATTTCCATGCTAACTTTATCCAAGACTGCATGCTCATTTGAGAATTTTTGCATTAAAAAACAAATCAAACTGGATAAACTGGAGATTGCAGAAACAAACCCCCTGTGCACTTGTTTGCAGATAAAGAATGCCATTTTACATTTTGTTTTCTCTCTGAAGGCTTTGTTTTCCTTGAAGGAATTTGTTTTCTTGAAATCATTTGAAACTGGTCAAACATGGGATCTACTTCTTTTTGTATGTTTGGGGGGCGGGGCTGCACAGCAAGCTGTGTCTGTGCTTCTTACATGTTCTTCTCAAAAAATGGCCAACATCATTCACTTCCTCCCCAAAATCTATGGACATTCTCTGTCACCCAAGTTATAGTTGTCTTAAAGATGCTTTTTCAAAAGGCAACTGGACTGTTTTTTTTCTTGAGAAAGAAGAGATTTCATTTCTCAACCAAGAAGCTTCATTGGTTCATAGTGGGGGCTATAGAGGGACTGTTTCTGACAGGGTGGAAGGGATGGGATTGGAAAGATCACATTTCTTTGCAGTGATCTCGTTTTAGCATTCTCCCTGAGAGCTCTTTAGGGCACTTGGGATTATTTGTGCCACAGGGGTCACCTCTATCAGAGTGCAAATGGGGTAAAGTCTTCTTGGAACTGCTGAAAGGACTGTTTTGAAGATAGGAGATCCCCCAATAATGCCACTAAAATTTGCTACTAGCTATTGGCAAATAAAATCTGAATTATAGGAATGAATTGCTTGGAGAACAGAATGTAATTATGTAATAGCATTGAGATGAAGAAAAAATCATTGATAAATGGAGAATATGCATTATATTATATGGGCAAAACTTTTGGATCAACTGACTGTAAATGCAGTACGAATTAGAGCAGAGTTACTTTATTTTCAATTGCTCTTTTCTTCTTTCCAAAAGTATGGTATTTAGAACATTTCTACGGATGCCCAGTTTAAATAACTTTTGGCAAGAAATGAAAAAATATATAAAATGCCCCATATCACTTGATGATATGAAAGCTGAATCTGTCTCTCAAGCATATAGAGATATTTTGAGACTTTTCTCCACCTTCAATTTTTTTTAAAAAAAGTGACTATGGTATTTGTGCTCTACAAATATTTTTTAAGATTGTGCCTTGCTACTATATGTTGTGAGCCAAAATGTGTGTTGTTTTCATGTACTTAATTCATTAGATATTAATCCATGTTTTAATTATATAACTGCTTTTACATTTTTGACTGTACACACATGTACCCATGATTGATTACGACTTTGGCACAAAAAAATCTTGGACATCTCTTTATTATTGTTTTGATCCTATAAAATGCAAGAAAAGGATATCACGAATCATTCACTATATTACTCTATGTATCACTGTCATAATAAGTTAACTGTTAGCGTTCCAAATATCATGCAGAATTAAATCAGAGTCGAAGGCAAAAGTATGCTTAAAGTTCCAATTTAATAAAGCAGGCATGTTGGCATCGTGCTATGGGGATTCCAACTCTGGAAGTTACATCAGAATCCCACCCAGTTAAAAGTTCACGATCTTGCCCCCACACCCACAGTCCATCACATGGTCCAATCTTCTTCTTCCACGCTGGCCTCTACGCCTAACTGCTTCCGGTCAGGTGTAAAGGTTTGGGAGACAAAAGATGACCTTGAGCTTCTAGGAAGGAAATTTTTTATTTTGAAAACAACACATTCTACCCTTTGCTAAATCCCCCCCCTTAATAAGAGTGTGGCAGGCCAAAGATTCTTAAAGGAACTGCTGCAGGCCTGACAGGCGGCCTCTCCTCAAAAGAAAAACATTTTCTGGAAAAGAGAATTAAAGAACGGTTAATATATATATAACCACCCCTTCCTCCCCCAGGGGGACCCTTTGGCTTATCAGGGAACTTCTCATGGAATTGTTTCAGTGGCGCAGTGGTTAGATGCAGCACTGCAGGCTACTGCTAGATCAGCAGGTCAGCGGTTCAAATCTCACCGGCTCAGGGTTGACTCAGCCTTCCATCCTTCCGAGGTGGGTAAAATGAGGACCCAGATTGTTGGGGGCAATATGCTGACTCTCTGTAAACCGCTTAGAGAGGCCTGAAAGGCCTATGAAGCGGTATATAAGTCCACTGCTATTGCTATTGCTATTAATTCATCTGCTTTTAAACCCCAACTTTTCACCCATGTAGCTTCAGACAAAGGGTACCCCTTCCAATGCACTAAATATTGAAAGCGACCTCTATTCATCCTGGAATCCAAGATTTTTTTCACTTCATAATGTGTTTCCCCTTCTACCACTACAGGAGGAGGGGGAGCTTCGGTAGATGCCCTTATGCTAGATCCCCTTACAGGTTTTAACAAACTACAATGGAATACTGGGTAAATTTTCCCTAGGATTCTGGGTAGGCTGAGTTAGGGTTAACCCTGGGTTAGGGTTAACCCTAACCCTAACCCTAACTGTAACTGGGTTAATTATCCTTTCTATTGGGAAAGGTCCTAGGAATTTTGGAACCAATTTCTTGCTAGGCATCCTCAATCTTATGTATTTTGTAGATAAAAAAACTTTGTCCCCCACCCTAAAGGGGGGTTGGAGGGAACAATGTTTATCAGCTTGCTTCTTGTAGGCTTCTGCCACATCCGTTAGAGCCTTCTTCATATTTTCCCATCCCTTCTTCAGTGTGTCCATCCATTCATTCAGAGACATGGAGGAGGGAGGTTCTTTTGGCAGCTCAGGCATGGGAACGAACTCCATGCCACTGGTAATCTGGAACGGAGTTAAACTGGTACTGCTGTGGACCGCATTGTTGTATGCTACTTCAGCAAAGGGTAGTAAGTCTGACCAGTTGTCTTGCTGATAGTCCACATAACACCGGAGGTATTGTTCCACCATCGCATTGGCCCTCTCTGCTGCACCATTGGTGCTGGGATGAAATGCTGAGCTGAGTCCCTGCGTGGACCCAATTGATTTGAGGAACTCTCTCCAGAACTTTGCGGTGAATTGAACTCCGTGATCTGAAATGACCCTTTTTAGCACCCTGTGCAGGCGATAAATGTGTTTCACAAACATCTTCGATAATTTATTTGCGGATGGCAACCCCGAGCAAGCGATGAAAAGCGCTTGCTTGGAAAACAAATCAATAACTGTCCAGATTACTCCGCCACTGTTTGGAAGCTCGACGATGAAATCCATGGCGATCTCTTCCCATGGTTGACTGGGGCTGGCCACTTGTTGTAGTAGTCCAGAGGGTTTTCCCGGCTGGGTTTTCATTGCGGCACAAGTAGCACAGCTTTTGACATAATCTTCCACTTCCGATTTCATTTTTGGCCACCAAAATTGACGTCTGGTGAGGTGGAGTGTTTTTAGGAATCCGAAGTGGCCTCATAGTTTCGCATCATGACTCCGCTGTAGCACTTGCAGCCTCATCTCTGAAGGAGCATATAGTTTGGACCCTTTCCAGGCTAAGCCATCGCTCACCGTTAGGATGTCCTTGTTGTTGTTGAACCACGGGTCCGTCTGAAGAGCTGCCTTCAGCTCGGTCGTCAACTTATCTTGGCTCCAAGTGGTGACTTGAGCTGCTTTTTGGTGAGAGGGAGATATGATGGGGTGGACGACTTCTTCCTTCTTACTGTCATATTGCGGTTTTCTCGACAGCGCATCTGCTAACAAGTTCTTTCCTGCTGGGATGTGTTTAATTTTGAATTTGAACCTCTGAAAGTATTGTGCCCAGCGAACTTGCTTAGGGGATAACCTCCGATGAGCTAAAAGTGCTTCGAGGTTTTTATGATCAGTCCAGACCTCGAATGGTATGTCCCCCCTTCTAGGAGATGTCTCCAGGTAAGCATGCTCCACCTGATTGCAAATGCCTCTTTCTCCCAAATGGGCCACCTTCTTTCAGTAGGGGTGAGTTTCTTGGAGATATAAGCGCAAGGCAAGAGGTGGCCTTCTTTACTTTTTTGTAGTAGTACTGCGGCTATCACTACATCACTGGCATCCGTCTGGATTATAAATGGTCGTTCTGGGTCAGGATGCTGCAAGATGGGCTCTTGGGCAAAGAGTCGTTTTAATTTCTCAAAGGCTTTTTGACAGTCCATCGTCCACCTTAGTGGTTGGTTAGCTTTTGGCTTTGTTGGGGAAGGACCTGTCTTTAGTAGCTCAGTTAATGGTAGGGCAATTTCAGTGAAAGTTGGGATGAACTGCCTATAAAAATTCGCAAATCCAAGAAAGCTTTGTAGTTGTTTGCGAGTACTGGGAAGTTTCCAATCCAACACCACTTTTACTTTTCCTGGATCCATTTCTACTCCTTTGTTGGAGAGACGATACCCCAGGTAATCTAGCGAGGTCTTGTGGAACTCACACTTTGACAACTTGGTACACAGCTTGGCATCTAGGTTTTTTCAGAACTTGACGCACCAGTTTTACATGTTCTTCTAAGGTGTCAGAGAAAATCAAGATGTCATCCAAATAAATGGTACAGGTGGTCATGTAACACCTCATTTATGTACTGCATGAAGACTGCGGGTGCTCCTTATAGTCCAAAAGGCATGACTTTGTACTGGAAGCTTCCCAGGGGAGTGTTAAATGCAGTTTTCCACTCATCCCCCTTTTGGATTCGTATGCGGTAATATGCCTATCTCAAGTCCAGCTTGGTAAAGATTTTGCCTTTAGCCAAGTGGTTCAGCATATCCTTCAGGAGGGGAAGAGGATAGGTGTTCTTTTTGCATACTGCATTCAAAGCTCGCAGATCTACACAGAGGTGAACTCCGACATCTTTCTTTTCTCTGAAGAGCACTGGGGCAGCTACTTTCGACTTGGCTGGTTCAATAAAACCCCTTTTTAAATTGGTGTCAATGTACTTCCTCAATTCAGTCATCTCCTTAGGAGTCATAGAGTACATTTTTGGTTTTGGTAAGGCTACTCCTGGTTTGAAGTCTATCGCACAGTCTGTGGGGCAGTGAGGTGGAAGGTAGTCTCCGTCTTCCTTACTGAACACCCCTGCCAAGTCCCAGTAGAACTTTGGCACTCGTTGGATCCCCAGAGGTTTGGTGTCTGCTGCGGGGGGCTGCAGGTTTTGGATGGTTTGGGCTGTTGGTTCTAATTGTTCCTGGGTGGCATTTAGGCTCTACGGTTGGTAATGGCCCAAAATTAATGATCAATTTTCTAACACCATCCTTCCACTTGATAGTAGGTGCCCACTTGTTCAATCATGCAAGTCCCAAGATAATTGACTCCTGCATTTGGGGGGCTACAATGAATCTGATGAACTCATAGTGTCAGCCTATCTTCAACTTTACTAATTCAGTGATCTTTGTGGCCCGGGTGCCCCCAATTAGGGTTCCATCTACTTGCTCGGAATAGGGTGGGTTAGGGTCTTGTGCGTATACCTAGCTGCTCCACTATTGACATGCTGATTAAGCATCTGGTGCAGTCGGTGTCTATGATCACCCCAACTTCCCCTTCTACCCCCGTTCTGGGCACCTGGAGTTGGGATTTTATGGTAAAGGAGGGAATAGGTGCACTCACCATTGGGTCGGTCATCTTCAGCATTTTCATCCTCCTCCTCCAAGGCCCCAGGGGCTTCTTCAATAGCAGGGTTCTCTACCTCCATTGGCTGTTGTAGTAAACAGCTCTTTTCGGGTGGCTTTGGGGTTTTTTTCTTGATTGCGCTGGGAGGTGGTTGGTGCTGTTGTGGAACAGGAGCTGGAGCCAGGCATTCTGTTGCTCTGTGCCCCATCTGACTGCATCAGTAGCACTTTATGAAGGCCCCACGGGGGGTTGGTAGAGGCCTCTCAGCTCGCTGCCTCTGCATACATTGGGCCAAAGGCTTTTTGGCAGGGGTTCCGGTACCAGGCTTTCGATAGGTGTTAATCTCGTGGTCTAGTATGACTGCAGTGGTATACCGATCTTGGAGACGTTCCGGGATCCCCCTTACGGCACAAGCTTCTTTCAGTTTGGGATCTAAGGCTTTTTTGAATGTGTAGACCAAGAGTCTTTCTGGCCAATAGCGTAGTCTCCCAGCTATTCTCCGGAACTCCCAAACTAATTCCTTCATGGGACGCCCAGCCTGTTGCAATTCGTGAATCTGGTCTTCAGCATCCACATTTTGGGCCACATCACTAAACCTGGCGCGCATCAGTTGGATGAACCCATTCATATCATCTAGCTCAGGAGCCGCTTCCTCGTGGAGCTCCGCTATCCACTGAGCAGCCTCCCTTTCACTCATCCCCTTTGCTATCTCATGGATCAACTCTTGATCAGATGGGTATTGAGACCCCACTTGATCAACATACGCCAATACTAGATTCAGGAAATAAGCCAAAGGCCACCCGAAAAGAGCTCCAGAGTTGGAATGATGTCATAATAAGTTAGCTGTTAGCGCATTTCAAATATCATGCAGAATTAAATCAGAGTCGAAGGCAAAACTATGCTTAAAGTTCCAATTTAATAAAGCAGGCATGTTGGCATCGTGCTATGGGGATTCCAACTCTGGAAGTTACATCAGAATCCCACCCAGTTAAAAGTTCACGATCTTGCCCCCACACCCACAGTCCATCACATGGTCCAATCTTCTTCTTCCACACTGGTGTCTACGCCTAACTGCTTCCGGTCAGGTATAAAGGTTTGGGAGACAAAAGATGACCTTGAGCTTCTAGAAAGGAATTTTTTATTTTGAAAACAACACATTCTACCCTTTGCTAAATCCCCCCCTTAATAAGAGTGTGGCAGGCCAAAGATTCTTAAAGGAACTGCTGCAGGCCTGACATTAACAGTATAATTCTAAGAACAAAAGCAACTTAAATTGTGTGGTAGTCAATGGCACACAAATGTATAATAAAGAAGCTGTAAGATGTTTTAGAATTTGAGAATGCTTTTTTATTTTTTCAGCACATTTTGATTTACAAGCTTTAACAAATTCTTGACAGGAAGTGTAAGCTGTATCTATTTGAATGAATAAATAGGTGTGTATCTTACACAACTGTTACATACATTAAATCCAAGTTAGAAATTCTGAGACAATAAATTTAACTATATTCATAACTCAGATGAATTTTAATTTCATATTGAAAATTGAGAAATGTTTACTTATCATGCCTGGTGTATATGTTTCCCTTGCATGAAAGTTTTTCTGACTCATCATCACCTTCTTTTTTTCTATTCCTTTGCCTATTCAGGACATTATTAACTGTGATGCTTAGTTGCAGCCATATGATTCTTGGCAACAACACTAGAAGTTCATTTACTAAAAACAAACAAACTTGCTTTTCTAATTTAATTGAAAGATAGGAAGGATGAGAAGGGTTTTTTTTAGTATTTTAGTGTTGGTTATAAGAATTGAACCTGAAAGGAATATATCAAATTAAATGTCAGTATATATTTTTTGATAAACAAATAGTAAGATAAAGTTAGTTTACATTCTTTGTTTTTCTTATAGCATACACTGTTGGATTTAACAATTTAATAGTTTATTTGACCAGCAAGTAACTAGTTTGACTAGTTACTAGACCTCAGAATTTTTTAGGACTAACAAAATGGTCTCACCAATGCTCATACTTCTTATTTTTCCTTGTTTGCATACTATCATTTTCTACACTGTACACAAAATTGTACCTACTATGATATTAATGAACATAATAGTAGGTACAAAATGTGGCTGTAAAAGTTATGAAGACTTAAAGCAGCTACGCGGTTTCAGCAGCTACAGACCATGATGACATAAAGAATGGCCATTCCCTACTTAGCACAGACCAAATGAGCACAGTGGGATTTTTTAGATTGCTATAGTCTTAGAATTGATGAGGCCAGGTGAAAAATTCTCTAGACACTTTTCCTGTGAAAATGGAGCTTTAATACATTGGGGATAATCTATGTTCAGAAGAGTAAATTATGTGTGAGGTTCTCTCTTTGAGATCACCTCCGAATCCAAAAAGCAGGTTTTTTTCTTTTACCTTACAGTGAAATTTAAGATAAATCATATTTTAAAGTATTGCTGGGCCAAGCATGGGGACAGAAAATACCAACTATGCTATTTAAATAATTGAAGAGATGCAGCAAGCTTTACTGTAATGGGAAAGATTGGGATCGCTTGACCTGTGTGCTCAGATTCCAATCCAGGTGCTGACTATTGATTAAGCAATTTCCAGGACTCACTTCTAACTGCCCTTCAAAGGATAGTTCTCTGTAAAGTAGGACAGATGGCCATCATATCTGAAGATCAGACAATAAATGGAATGCATTTTCTTCTGCTCTCATTGAAATAGCTATCTATTGTAGGGACAGTCTCGCTTCCATTTCGTCTTGCCTCTAAATATCCATCAGATCTTCAACCTTTAAAAGATCCATCATTGCTCATTTTGCACAGACCTGAATGAAGCTGTTATCTTTTTGCCTGCTTTGAATTTATATATGAGCAGAAGAGCTAAACAAACATTCAATTTAAATCTACCATTCTGGAGATAACATGAACCTATGTTTTGTGTTTAATGTGGCACTTTTTATCTAGGACATAGGTAAGTGGCAGTATATATCCTTTGTAGTATGTTCCCATACTCACTTGCGTTATTCAACAACAAAGCATAGTTTTTCCACACAAATTAATGTAGCTAAAATTATGTTCTTGTGACGAATATACATATTGTACTTTTTTAGCACAACTGGGAAAGTCTAGCAGTCTGCTTCGATGTGTGAATAACTTGCTCAAGAATCTGTTTATCTTGTCTCCTTTCAAGGCCACTTTTGTATGTGCTGCGCAGACAAACAAATAATAATAGAGTTGCTCTGCTGTTTAAAGGCGGATTCTGCAGCACTTTGCAGTTTTCTATCAAAGAAATACTTCGGTCAAACAGTCAATGAACTGAAGTGTCTCCCTGAAGATCTGAAGAGCCATATTAGGTAGATCTGCTTTGTGCAGTTGAATGTAAGATAACAATATATCTCAAAGCTAAGGGGCTTCCTTCAAAGAAGTTAAGGTAGTCATAGTTTGGTCTTTTTCCAGTTTTTTCGTCTAACAGATAAGTTAGGTGGAAAATTATAGTTGTTCTAAGGCTACCCAATGTACTTTCATGGATGGAAGAGTATCATGATTCCCTAATACTAGTCCAAAACTGAGGAGATTCTCAGAATTTATAATGTTATATCTAGTCCCATAAGGGCTGCCCCAAGAAAGATAGCACTTACTATCTTTCTGATAATTGGGGGGGGGGGGGGGAGGCTCAAACCTATTGAAAAACCGGTAAAATATTCCTGCTGTTCAGTAATAGAACTGTATCCTCTACTTTATTAGCAAACATCGGGCTAGCTTCTCAGATTGAGGCAGGTTATAGGTCATAGTTTTTTCCCTTCATTAGTTTGTTTATATCTCTGATCAATTCATCCCAGCCTTACCATACAAAAATGGAGTAACTGTGTGGAATAACGTGGCTATGTTATATGGAATCAGAAGAAACAGTATCAAAATAGCTTTTGGGTCAAATCTTATAAGGACAGACTTTTGTTGTGTCATATCAAGACTAAGCTGACCAGATTTTCAGATTGGTAAAGAGGGACACCATTGACCGGGGGGGGGGGGGGGGGCTTGATTAAAATTTTTATTTTTTGTCAAAAGGTCACCCCAGGACACTGAAACCAGCATAAATACGAATCTATTGCCAAACAAAATTTTGATCACGTGACCATGAGGATGCTGCAACGGTCGCTAAGTGTGAAAAATGGTCACAACGGTCGCGAAGTGTGAAAAATGGTCATCAGTCACTTTTTTCAATGCCATTGTAACTTTGGTCACTAAATGTTTCCCCCCCCCTCGAGACACCTCACTTCTTCCTTCATTCCTCTTGCTTATCTACCTTCACCTTATCCGTCTTCTGCTCTTTCCCTCTCTTCCTTCCTTTCTCCTTCCATCCTCTCTTCTTTCCTCACTCATTCCCTTCCTCCTTTTCTCTTCCTTCCTCCTTCCATTCTTTCAGCTTCATTTCTTTTGCCTATCTACCTTCTCTGTCTTTCTGCTCTTTCCATTTCTCTCTTCCTCTTCGCTTCTGTTCCTTCCTCCTTCCCTCCTTTCCTATTTCTTCCTTCTTCCTTCCTTCTGCCTATCTACCTTCACCTTCTCTGTCTTTCTGCTCTTTCCCTGTCTTCCCCTTTCCTCCCTCCCTCCCTTCTTTCCTTTCTAGTTCCATCTTTTCTTCTTTCCTCTCTCCCTCTGTCTTTTTTCCTTCCTTCCTCCTTCCTCTTGCCTATCAACTTCATCCTCTTTGTCTTTCTGCTCTTTCCCTCTCTTCCCCTTTTCTTCCTACCTCCTTCCCTCTTTTCTCCCTCCCTTCTTCTTTTTCTTCCTTTCTTCTTCCACCTTCCTCCTTCTCCTTCCATTCTTTCTCCTTCCATCCATCTTTTCTCCTTCCATCTTCTCCCCCCCTCCCTTCTTCTTTTCCTTCCCCCCTCCCTCCTTCCTTCCTCTCCTTCCCTTTCTCGCACACAGGAAGGGGAGGGGGGCTTTCTAGTCGCTTTCACAGCATAATTTCTTTATCTAACTGTTAAAAAACAGTGTGCAAATCAAACGAGATTTTCGTAAACTGCGAAGCACCAAGTTATTATCTTCTGTTGTTACAAATTCGCAGCTACTCCATTCTTTCCGATAGGGAACTGCATTTCCCAAGATGCCTCAGGTCCTCAAAGCGCTGAATGCGGTTTTGCAATTGACTCCAGCGAGGCCCGGTAGCCGCCGGCTGGGGTGGCTGTCAGGGCGCTGATGGCGGAGCGGACGCGCCGTTTGTTACTGCTTCCAGCAATCGAGACGGACGAGGGAAGCGACTGAAATGCTGCGGCAGGAGAGCGAGGCGGCGGCGTGCCGTTTCACCTCGCGCAGAGAACTTCCACTCAGTTCCGGGGCTTCTGCCGGGCGGTGGCAGCCCCGGAAGCGAGTGGAAGTTCTCTGTGCGACTGAAACGGACACCGCGGCAGGAGAGCGAGGTGGCAGCGTGCCGTTTCACCTCGTGCAGAGAACCTCCACTCGGTTCCGGGGCTTCTGCCGGGCGGTGGCAGCCCCGGAAGTGAGTGGAAGTTCTCTGCGCGACTGAAACGGATGCCGCGGCAGGAGAGTGAGGTGGCGGCGTGCCGTTTCACCTCGCGCAGAGAACTTCCACTTGGTTCCGGGACTTCTGCCGGGCGGCGGCAGTCCCGGAAGCAAGTGGAAGTTCTCTGCGCGACTGAAATGGATGCCGCGGCAGGAGACCGAGGTGGCAGCATGCCGTTTCACCTCGCACAGAGAACTTCCACTCGGTTCCGGGTGGCAGAAGCCCCAGAACCGAGTGGAAGTTCTCTGCGCGACTGAAACGGCCGCTGTCGCAGGAGAGCCACAAAGGAGGGCGGCGGGACACGACCACGCCTCGCGGACTCGCAGCGTGGTCACTGGGAACCACGCAGCACAGGTGCCGCCATGCCGGCAGAAGCTCGGTGAGTCCGTGACCGAGTGGAAGTTCTCTATGCGAGCGGCGGCAGCTGTTTCACTCACGCAGAGAACTTCCACTGGGTCACGGAGCTTCTGCCGCCTGTGGCGGCGCAGCACAGGGGCTGGCTGTGACGCGAGGAGGTGAAATGAACTCCGCAAAGGGGGAGAAGGAGGAGAGGAGGGCTGTCTCCTCCCCCCAGCGCCTCCCAATTCCCACCGGTACCAATCCATAACATGATTACTCACCAGTGAGTAAGCGCAGCTGCAACCCCAAAAGATGAAATGAAATGGAGACTCATGCAGGTGTATTCAGCTAAGCGGAGTCCAGCCAATTAGTGAGCTGGTTGGGATGGAAAATTTTCAGCACGCGGCGTGCTGAATATTTTCCATCCCAGCTAGCTCACTGATTGGCTGGAGTCCAGGCCAATCCAATCAGTGAGCGGCAGGCTAGGCTGGCTTAAATTTGTAGGATAGAATGGAACGATGAGCCAGCCCAGCAAGCTAGCAGCTGATGGGCGGGGGAGGGCGGCGGCGGCGGCTGTTTTTCACCTCGCGCAGAGAACTTCCACTCATTCCCCGGAGCTTCTGCCGCCCGTGGCGGCCCCTGTGCTGCGCCGCCATGGGCGGCAGAAGCTCCATGACCGAGTGGAAGTTCTCTGCGTGAGGTGAACAGCCGCCGCCGCAGGGGAAGGCGGCGGGAGACGACCACGCCTCGTGGATGCGGCATGGTCGCTGGGAACCACGCAGCACAGGTGCCGCCACGCCAGCAGAAGCTCCGTGAGTCCGTGACTGAGTGGAAGTTCTCTGCGCGAGCGGCGGTGGCTGTTTCACTCGCGCAGAGAACTTCCACTCGGTTCCGGAGCTTCTGCTGCCCGTGGCGGCACAGCACAGGGGCTGGCTGTGATGCGAGGAGGTGAAATGAACTCCGCAAAGGGGGAGAAGGAGGAGAGGAGGGCTGTCTCCTCCCCCCAGCACCTCCCGATTCCCACCGGTACCAATCCATTACATGATTACTCACCAGTGAGTAAGCGCAGCTGCAACCCCAAAAGATGAAATGAAATGGAGACTCATGCAGGTGTATTCAGCTAAGCGGAGTCCAGCCAATTAGTGAGCTGGTTGGGATGGAAAATTTTCAGCACGCGGTGGGCTGAATATTTTCCATCCCAGCTAGCTCACTGATTGGCTGGAGTCCAGGCCAATCCAATCAGTGAGCGGCAGGCTAGGCTGGCTTAAATTTGTAGGATAGAACGGAATGATGAGCCAGCCCAGCGAGCTAGCAGCTGATGGGCGGGGGAGCGAGGGAGCTGCGAGCGCCAAAAAAAGCGTGTTTTTTTAAGAACGGCGCGGGCCACGGGAAAATTTATGAAAAGGCGTGCCTGTCCCGCCAAATGTGGGACGTCTGGTCACCCTAATCAAGACCCATCCAGGACAGTGTACTTTTCTCTCTTGCCTTGTTGTTGCTTAACCACTCCTTCCTTCCTTCCTTCCTTCTTCCCTCCCTCCTTCCTTCATTCCCTTCCTCCCTTCTCCTCTTCTTTCTCACACATATGCTATCTATTGCAAACAATCTATGAGAATATTGTTAAAAAATGTTGCAGTTATCATTATATATGTACATCATCTGATTACTTGTGATGTTGAAGCTATTTCAGATATGTCTTCCATTCACATTCAATTACTAATATAATGTAATCTAAAATAAATTTTCTGTTGCTCATTTATGAACACTTGTCTGCTTTCTGCCTAACCTCTATTTTTCTTCTGATAATTTACTAAAATTCCTAGTGCTTGGTTTTAGTTGTAATATGTGAAATTAATCAATATATGATTATCATTTGGAATGAAAGTCTCTTTTTTCAGCAGCCCTAAGTTGTTTCATTATGCAAAAATGAAAAAGACGTATGATACTGTATTAATAAAGTTTAAATTTATTGAATCACTTGCCAGATGTAAAGTCCAATGTTGCGTGTCTCTCTGTGTGTCTTATTGTATATTCCTCTTTCTTATTCACTGATCACTGTTTTAAAAATAAGAGAGGTGTCTCAGTCACTTGTGTTGCAGTATTAGAAGACTTCATAAAATATCACATTATATCAATGAAAACATTTCCTCTGCTTCAAGATCAGGAAAATTTAAATTAAATTCCAATTAAAATATAATATTTTATCATATTAAACTTCCCTCATTATGCCAGTGGAACTTTGCATATCCCTATATAACTTTTAATTACTTTGGCAATAGGAAGAAACCTGCCTGTCATACAATTGCAATGTTATGCCAAAACCAACCAAAATGTGCACATTTTATTGCCCTAGAGTTGATATATTTTCATCATTTTTCTAAGCCATTATAGAAAGAAGAAAGAAAACAGAAATATAACAAAGTGAATAGTTGGTTAGATGTATGTGTGCAACTGTATCAATATTTGCATATGAGTGCACAAGTCTATGTTTGTGTGAGTGCATGCATTAGTATCTATTTGCGCTTGAGTGTATGTGTGTTGCATTTTTCTTTTCTATTTTCTTACACCTTTTTACTTGAATGGTTACATTCATAAGGGGACATGATGGCTCATTGGTTAAGATGCTGAGCTTGATAGCCTGGTTTTGAAACTTGAGTGCTGCATTATGGGATTCCATAATGAGATTCCATTACTCACCTGAGTTTTTGCCAATTTAGCAGTTCAAAAGCATGCAGATGTGAATAGAAAAACCTTATTCAGCGGAAAGGTTATTATGTTCTATATTTTCATGCTGGCCACATGATGATGATGATGGAAATGTCTCTCAGACAATGAAGACTCCTTCAGCTGAGAATCAGACATGAGCACTGCCTCCTTTAGTTTATCATTCACAATGGAAAGGCACTTCCATTATGTCTCTGCCATAAAATAGGATACATAGTAATTTAAAATTTCATTGGCAGACTCTTTTATTCAAGAGTTCCCAAAGGAAATATAATTATGAGATTTTGCTCAGTTAGAACCCCATGATACCCTAATCTGATTAGTTAGGGAGTTCTGAGTTTTATTACCAAAGGTTCAGTTTGGCAACCATTAACGCATTAACCATTAAAGTTTTTAAAAATAAAATAACTACAAAGGAAGCTATTTTGGATCTTTCCACCTAAAACCCAGGATTGAAACATTTAACAAAACAGGAAACAGCTTTGCAATTGTAGAGGTAATATTGATAATAAATCTATTTATTAAACCTTAGACATCAGTTCTGAAGCCTGATTATATGGACATCACCTTATTTATTGGTTTTGACTTGGTTGTTAGACATTGGGACAGGAAGTTAGTTGGGCGTTCCAGCAAGGATACATGTGTCTGATCATGTTAGCCTTCTCAGGTAAACCAAATAGGAAATTCAACTAATTTCAATTTCAATTTATTGGCATTTGTATGCCGCCCACCCCCGTTTGGAACTCTGGGCGGCTTACAGGCAAAACAAACATATATTAAAAATTTAAGAAAAAAATACAAGTGTTAAAATATCAACAACATGCATACAGTTGGAGTGGGGCTGGATACTAATCAACAGCCCCAGGCCTGCCAGAACAGCCAGGTCTTCGTGGCTTTACGGAAGGCCGGAAGAGTGGTGAGGGTCCGGATCTCTACGGGGAGATTGTTCCATAGGGCCGCAGCAGCAACAGAGAAGGCCCTTCCCCGGGGACCCACCAACCGACATTGACTAGCCAACGGCACCCGGAGGAGGCCCAATCTTTGTGATCTTATTGGTCGTTGGGAGGTAAATGGCAGGAGGCGGTCTCTCAGGTAGCCAGATAAGATAATTCTACTTTATTGTAAAGCTACATTAACAGAATCTTATAAGTCTGAATGTACAATTCTCCTGCCATCTCCTTTACAGTCTGAGCTGTGCCTTTACGAAGTGTGAAAAATGGTCCCTACTGAGCATCTCGCACTGCCCAGTATCTAGGTGTGAGCTATGCCCTCTCTTAACTGACCATTCCCCAGGTAGCATCTCTTCCCACATTTCCCAAGGTCTTTTCCATTAATAATTACAGTTAGTTTGTGTTTTTATTGAGCCTCAGTGCAGTTTTAGTTGCTCTTTGTTTCAATGTAATCCTTTATTTTTGCTTTCTTTTTTCTGGTTTTTTTTTATACCTAGGGTTTCTGGAACAAATGGGACCAATTGATCAACCAATCAATCAATCTTTGGGATAGATAGATCAAAACCAATTTCGTTGTGTTTAAGTACAATGACAATAAAGATTATACTATATATATATATATATATATATATATATATATATATATATATATATATATATATATATATATATATATATATATATATATATATATATATATATATATATATACACACACACACATACATACACATACATACACATACATACACACATTGTATTTGTGCTGATAAATAATAATTGGGGCATACCAGGGATTGTGACACTATATATATATAGTAGATATATATATATATAGTAGATCTGAATTCTTAATTACTATTTGCAAATAAAAGAGGAAAGGTGAAGGTTATTTCCCAGCACATAAACAATAGTTCATGCAATTAACTGTACCTTCTTTCCATGTATTTTGAGAGATGAGCGATTCATGCAGAACTCTGATAAATATTTGATATTAAACAGATTTAAATGGTTTACTTGTTTGCTTTAAAATTGCACTTTGGGCTTTTTCAGTTTGCCACAAACTAAATGTTCACTAGAAAATAGAATAATTACATTTTGAGTTGACTTCTTTCATATTAGGTATTAGAAACGTATTCATATTTTATGTCCTAGACCTCAGAACCCCTCTTTTGTGCAAACTTTATATCTCAAGATTGAATAACTAATAATCCCATTTTAAAATGAATGCTTGGATTTGATAGTTGTCAGAAGTATTTCTACTGACAAAGAAATACCAGACTTCAGAAGGAATCAAACCCCAGAAAGTCAGTCTAAAATCATAATGTGTGCCTTGAATTTTCAATTTCTTCCTAAATACAAACCTACTGTTATGTTAAGCACTTTTCCTCCATTGCTTTGTGAGATTCATTTCCTGCTATTCTCAGAATGACTGATGTTTATAGCAATGACTGGGTTTTTGGAAGAGATTTACGGTATGTTACATATATTTTGAAAAGATAGTTTATGATCTTCAGCATATTATTTTCTTTAAAGTTTTAACAATTATTAATTCTGCAAATTAGAAGCCCATTTTGCTAAACTTCCAGAGCAGGATGAAGTTTCAAATCAGGAATAGGATTGACATTCTTATAATAAACCATATTTTATTGGTTTCTGCAAAAATATATTTTACAAAATATTTTTGCTTCCACTAAGTAAACATAATACAGTGCTCCAGTTGAGTTAATATAATAATCCACACTGATTCAGTAATTGATGTTGTGTTCTGACCAACGATAGTTGAATCCATCTTCTGAACAAGTCTACGCATGAACTACAGAGTGTTAGATAATTACAGCTGGAAGAGCCATTGTAACAAAGTAGTAACATAATAGATGTCTGTTGGGGTTGAGGTGGGGGTGGGGGTAAAATTAGTACCATTAGATAATCCTTGGATCAGTTCCATAATCCTTGAATTGTGGGTTGGATGTTCAATAAATCTGAAAGATCAGATTGGAAAATGCTGTAATTCATATTTAAATAAATTGTGATGATAATATATACCAATATATTACAGGTGATGCATGTATATTAGTCACATTTTCTCAGAAATAATACATACATTTGTTTCTTGGAAATTCTAAAATGAAATAATGTACTTACAGAAGCCAGTTTTTTCTTCTTCTTTTGTCAAAGATGCAATTTACTAATTTCATGCAGCTTTCCTCTGGATCGCCTAGGACAAATATTTTAAATTTCTTTCTACAATAAATAGAATCATACAGAAATTATAACATCTTTTAAAATATCTTGAGAGTTTCAAGAAGAGACATTTTTCATTAACATTTTAGAGAATGAAATTTAAGATGAATCTCATGAACCTCATGTCAACTGATAAAATAAGCAGCATTCTAAAAAATTGGGTTTTTCACATTTCCGGAAATCGGAAATCAGAGCTATGTTGTCATTCAGACTATCACTTGGGGCATATTATCATCCATGGATGGTTGAAAGTTGATGCTCATTGTTACTGATGGGCATCTATAAGGGTAAAAAGTTTTTTTTTAAAAAAAATGACATTTTCAGTGAAAAATTATGAACATGATGTCAGTGTTCCAAATATCATGCAGAATTAAATCAAAGTCCAAGACAGAGCTATCCTTAAAGTTCCAATTTAATAAGACAGAAATGTTGGCACATCTGTGGAATCCCAAATCTAAAAGCTTCCTGGGATCCCACCCAGTTGAAAGTTCATGATCTTATCCCCACACCCATAAATCCATCACATGGTCCAATCTCTTCGGCCATGCTGGCATTTCCACCCATCTAGTTCCGGTCAGATGAAGAGGTGCGGAGACAAAAGATGACCTTGGGCTTGTAGAAAGGAATGACAACAACACATTCCACAATTCTACTCCTTTCTATTTCCCCTCCCAATTATTACACTAATGAAACAGCATAATGAAATAATAGAGAGTGTGACAGGCCAAAGATCCTAAAAAGGAATATGACTGCAGGCCTGACACATGATTCACCAGAGTTTGTGTTAAGTCTAATTGATCTCAATGTCAAATATGCTACAATGTAATATTTATTTTGATTTCTTTGTTCAAATAGTTTATTTTGACCTTTTCTAAAGATGTTATAAGAAGTCAGTCACTTGCCTTATATCTCATAGTTGCTTGAGATACCAATTTTATCCCTAGAAGCAAAATAAAAAAAGGAAAAACTGATTTTCCCTATATTATTTATAACATAGTGATTAGCAAAGCATAATGTTAAATAACACAGCACTCATTAATTTTAAATTTTCTATTTAGTTCTTTTTTTTCTTATTATCTTTTTTCTCTTTTTTTTTTTCACAAAATAGATTTATTTATTTCCGTTTCATTCTATACAATCACATGTTTACTGTGCATAACCGGGGCATATAACATTGAGTAATAAACACAGCCCTCACTTATATAGAAAATGCCCCCTACAATACAAACCGAGTATACCACCTTGACCCACCATACACCCTCTTTCAACCCCCTCCAACTTTCATTCTTCCTTCTCACATACCCCTCTACACCTACTTCCCCTCCCCCTCTATCTAACCCTAACCCTATCACTCCCTCTCTTAATCCATTCCCTCCCTTCCTTCTCCTCCTCCTCTCTCTCACTCTCTCCACCCTCCTTCTTCTTTCACTCAGCTCCTCCCTTCGGTATACTATTACTTTCCAATATATTCGGTTTGTTCTGTTTTAACACTAACATTAAAAAGCCACAGTATACAAGTGCAATCATGTACTTTAAAATTTAACACATATTATGTTTTCCCCCTCCCCCCTCCCCCTAGATCCCCACCTCCCTTCCCTCCCCCCGACTTCCCAGAGCCCATACATGGTATAACTTTTTGACAATCACAGTCTAAAATATCTCTACATTGATCTCAGCTTCTTACTGTTACCCAAATTTTAAACAGTTTAAGTTATTACTGATACTAAGCATAAGCTATCTGGAGTTTCTTAATCCCATATTTACTTTGTGTATAATCAATCCATTTTTTCAAGTCTTGTTTATATCTCTCATTTGAGTGTTCTTTGAGATATGCTGAAATTTTTGCCATTTCGGCTAAGTTTATAACTTTCAAAGTCCATTCTTGAATTATAGGCAAGTCTTTCTTCTTCCAATATTGCGCCACCAAGAGTCTTGCTGCCGTTATTAAGTACAGAACCAAATTAGTCTCTGCTGCCGTAAAGTCAATACATATACCTAGTAAAAACAGCTGGGGGGTAAATTTTATCTTTCTTTTGAAGATATTTTGCAGGATCCACCATATTTTTATCCAAAATGCCTTAACATTACGACATGTCCACCATATATGAAAATATGTAGCATCAAGAGAACCACATCTCCAACATTTAGGCTGAACATTCGGATACATAGAAGCAAGCTTTTTGGGATCTAAGTGCCATCTATAAAACATCTTATAAAAATTTTCTCTCAGATTTTGTGCTTGTGTAAATTTCACATTTCTTACCCAGATTCTTTCCCATGTGTCCAGCATTATTGGTTCCTCAATATTCTGTGCCCATTTTATCATACAGTCCTTAATCAGTTCCGTTTCAGAGTCCATCTGTATTAATACATTGTATATCCTCTTTATATGCATTGAACTTTGATCTCTTATTTGTTTAAACAAATTATCCTCAACTTTTACAAAGCCAATTTTTTGATCTGTTTTCCACCTGGCCTGTAGTTGACCATACTGAAACCACGTTTGAACTACCTTCTCTTCTTTAAGTACCTCTAAAGATTTTAATTGCAACACCCCTCTTTCTAAAATAAGAAGTTGTCTATAGGTGGTTCTATCGTGTTTTTGTTCTGTATTCATATTTTCAATTGCATGTCTAGGAATTGCCCACATGGGCAATTTATCATTTAGTTTGTGTTGGTATTTTTTCCAGACCCGCAATAAAGCATTTCTTAAAATATGATTTTTAAAATTCTTATCCAGTTTTTTGTTAAATAACAAGTAAGCATGCCAACCATATACCAAGTCGTGTCCCTCGATATTCAATATTCTATCATTGGTTAAATGAGTCCAATCACTAATTGCAGATAATGCCACTGCATCATAGTATAATTTTAAATTAGGTAATTTCAATCCTCCTCTTTCACGTGTATCTTGCATTATTTTCATCTTTACCCTCGGCTTCTTTCCTGCCCATACAAATTTGTTGATACCCTTCTGCCATTCTAAAAGATTCACATCTCTTTTAAGTATTGGTAAATTTGAAAAAGAAATAAAAATTTTGGTAAAATGTTCATTTTCACTGCCGCTATCCTACCCAGCAAAGACAAATGCAGTTTCTCCCACCTTTTCAACTCCAACTGTATACTATGCCAAAGTGGTTCATAATTGTGCTTATATAATTTCCCATTTGAGGTTAAAATATTAACTCCAAGATATTTAACTTTTTTAACTACCTCACATCTTAGCATCGTTCCCAGTTCTTCCTTCTGCTTGGTATTCATATTTATAGCTAATATTTTGGTTTTTCCTAAATTTATTTTAAATCCCGAGACTTGACCATATTGATTGATCGTATTCATTAAGACCCTACTGGATTCCTGCGGTTGTTCCAATATTATAACCAGATCATCCGCAAATGCGCGGACTCTGTATACTTGTTGTCTAATCTTAATCCCTTTTAGACCGCCCAAGCCCCGTATCTTATTCAACAATACTTCCAAGGTTATAATAAACAATAATGGGGACAGAGCCCTGTCTTGTACTTTTTTCAATTTGAAAGGAGTCTGTTAGACTTCCATTGACTATGATCTGGGCTGTTTGCTGCTGGTATATTGCACCAATTGACCGTAAAAAGCCATCTCCTATCTGCATTTTTTGCAATATCTTCAGCAGGAATTGCCAATTAACTCGATCAAAGGCTTTCTCAGCATCCAAAAATATAAATGCGGCTGGGATTTGATTGTTCTTTCCCAGGTATTCTAAAGCGTTAATAATTAATCTAACATTGCTCTTCATCTGTCTGCCCTGTATAAAACCAGTTTGATCGGTATGTATCAATTGTTGAGTAACCACCATTAGCCTAGCTGCTAATATTTTAGTGAAAATTTTATAATCTACATTGAGTAGTGAAATGGGTCTATAATTTTTTGGCTGAGTAAGATCTTGATCTTCTTTGGGTATCAACGATATGAACGCTGTCTTCCACGAAGGGGGCACTTTCCCTCCCGATTGAATTTTATTGAATAATTCTCTGAGAGGTTCTACCATTTCTGACTGTAGGTTTTTATAGTAAACAGCTGTTACACCATCTGTACCTGGTGCTTTCCCTAACTTTAATTGTTTGATTGCCTGCAGGATTTCCCCAGAGGTTATTGGTTGATTCAGCTTGTGCCTATGTTCTTCTCTAACTAGGGGGATTTTCTCTTTATCTAGGTATTTATCTATGTCTACGTCCCTAATTTTATCCCCTTTGTACAACTCTGTAAAAAATTCTCGAAATGCCTTTTGGATCTCTTCCTGTTGAAAAACTTCCTTCCCTCTGTAACACAATTTGGATACATTTCGAGCTTTCCTTTTTTTCCTAATCTGATAAGCCAACCACCTACCGGGTTTATTTGCATTGCAAAAAGTATTATGTTTGGCATATAATAAACTGGTGGCTACCTGGTCAGAGATCAGCATATCAAACTGGGATTTTAATATAGAAATTGCTTCCTTAATCTTTATATCACCTGGGTTCAATGTTAATTCCGACTCTTTCCCTTTAATTTCCTCTTCCAATTCTTTTCGTTTTTGCCCTTGTTTGTGTCTATGTATTTTGTTTATGTTCATTAGTACTCCTCTCATATACGCTTTGCTTGCATCCCATACATATTCCATAGATGTACCCTTATTCATATTAAGAGCAAAATATTCAGATAACAATTTTTTACAATCCTTAATATACTTTTCATATCTAAATAAATTTTCATTCAACCTCCAAGACCTTCTTGCCTGGACTACCCTTCCCAATTCCATCCAAACTGGATTATGATCCGAAAGAACTCTCACCATAATCTTTGTCTTCTTCACCCTAGAAAGTAAATCATTAGTAATTAGTATAAAATCAATCCTTGAAAGAGATTGATGTCTATCGGAAAAGAAGGTAAAGTCATATTCTTCTGCATGCCTTTCACGCCAAACATCTCGCAATTCGAAGTCGTCCATCCTGTCAAAAAAGGATTTGGGTAACTTAGCTCGAAGTTTGGTGTTCGGGCGAGATGTCTTCTTATCTCTTTTGGTATCAATCACGCCATTCCAGTCACCCAATAGTATACAAGACTTGAAGTCCCACTGTACTAATTTAGCATGGAGATTTCTATAAAATCCATCTTGTTGTTGATTAGGAGCATAAATTCCCAAAAGTAATGTCTTTTTCCCTTCTAAGATTAAATCTAATGCAATATATCTTCCAAAGGGATCTGCTTCTATTAGCTCGGCTTTAATGTCTTTTCTTAAGTATACTACTATGCTGTTTTTCTTTTCCGTGGCTGAGGTCGCAAAATGTTGACCAAATTTGGGGTTAAACAAAAATTTTTGATCAGTTGATTTGATATGAGTTTCTTGCAAACAAATTATATCATTCTTAAACTGTTTGAGATAATGAAATATTTTCTTTCTTTTCTGTGGAGAGTTCAGTCCATTAACATTCCATGTCAAAATCTTAGTTGTCATTTTTGATTGCCTGAAGATTTTTTAGAGCCTCCCGCAAGGCCTGTCTCACCTTTGGTCTGGTTCCTCCCACAGCTTCTGAGCTTGTTGCTGTAGCTCCTTGATCAATGGCCAACGATTGTTGAGGTTGTTGCATTGTAGCTTGTTTATCTGTTTGTCTGGTGGTCATACGGTTAGGTCTTTTTTCCTTGACCCCTTGCCCTTCCGGGAGGGGGAGATGGTACATTTTATCTGATGGTTGTGTGGTTTTCTGTTTATCTTGTTCATCTCGTGGTTTTTCTCCATATCCGGAAGGTTCAGGGTGTCCCATCTTCAGAATCTTATGATAGAAATCTCGAGCTTTCCATACAGAGCTGAGACGATATCTTTGCTTGTCCATTGTAACTATGATACCGAATGGGGCATCCCATCTGTACTGTATCTGACGCTTTCTGAGCTCTTCCACCAGAAAAGCATAATCTCTTCTGGCTCTTAGCATTTGAGGTGGTATTTCTTTCAAAACAATCAGATCCTGTCCGCCAATTTGAAGCTTGGTATTATAGGACTCTTGTAATATCATATTTCTAGATTCTCTTGTAACAAAGTATATTACCACATCTCGGGGGAGTTGCCTTTGTTTTGCCACCCAGGAATTAACACGAAAAATTTTGTCAATCTGCCAATCAAAATTGGATCCCGGTCTTCCCACCAGACAGTCAAAAGCCTCAGAAAACATTTGCTTTAAGTTCTCCTGTTTCTCTTCACGCAGCCCCCTGACTCTTAATGCAAGCTCCATCTGCTTATACTGTATCATAATAATTTGTTTTTCAGCATTTTCAATTTTTTGTTCCACCACTTCAGTTTTAGATGTCAAGTTAGTTTTAGCTTCATTGAGAATCTCTAAGTTGTCTTCCATTCCAGAAATATATTCTGTCATTACATTTACAATTCCCATCATATCATCATTCATTTTTGTGACCTTAGTATCAAATTTACCATATAAGACTTCCATCTCATTCCTTATTACATCTTTGAACTCTCTAAGCATTTCTAAATTCTGTTCTCTGGATTCTCTAAACATTTCTAAGTTCTGTTCTCTGGATTCTCTGAACATTTCCAAAAAAAATTCTTTCGTTAATACATCTCCAGTAGGGGGCATAGAGGGTGGGTGCTGCAACTTTGTGCCAGGTATGGGAGACGTGGATCTAGGAGGTAATTTCGCAGAGGTCGATTTTGATGCCATTATATCTTTGCTTTAAGTATTTGTTCTAATTTTGCTAGTCCACTATGCCGTTTGGAGAAGAAGGAGAAATTCCTCCCTTTTTTTTTTACAGAGAGTTTTACGGAGGATTTCAAAAGACTGGCATTAAACCAAAACAGTTCAACAAGACAGAAAAAAACAAACAAAGAGAAACCCCATTTGGAATGTCTCTATATCAACAAAGAGTCTTTGAAAGCTTCAAGGGAGTAGAGTTAATTAATTTATAAGAAGTTATTCCTTTGATTCTGTGCCAGGAAATTGGAGATATATCATTATAACAAATGCGGAAGCTATAAAATCGCCATTTTGAAAACAATTAAACAAAAGAGTTTTTTTATAACATTGAAGCTGGTATTTTTGATAGAGAAAACAAAAAAAAAGTTCTCAGGTTGGTCTCTGCTCATATTAATTTTCAATAGCCTAGTTTCAAAAGATTGTCCTGAGGGGGGGGGGGGTTCCTTGCCTTGTACTGTGAAAACAGCTGAGAAGATCTGATCGGAGTTAATGACTCAGCCTTGGCTGAACCTCCTCCTCCATTCACAGCCAAAAACAAACAAACTGCAAACTTCAAAGAAGATTCTTACCGACTGAACCGCTCTCTGCTTTTTTCTTGCCTGAAAAAAGAGATATCTCTTAGATATTAATTAGATAACGAACCAGAACTCTGGAGGCAGCTTAATTGAGCGGCAACCCCCTCCCCGGAAGCCTCGATTTTCTATTTAGTTCTTGAAAACTCTTGAACTAGATGCTCTACTTGACCTTCTTGCATTGAACAAATACATCTGAACAGGAATTGTAACTAAATTAACTTATACATTAATACAACTCTCTGCAGAGTTTGGATCTAATAACACAGGATCCAGACTCAGAGATACGTACTTCAGGTTAACATGACTGTGTAGAGGTTGGAGATAATAGATAATAGACTATTACCCAATAGGAATGCCATGTTGTCTGCATAATTTGAGCTCTGATCATTTGGGTGGAAGAAACAGGCTTAGATGTAGCCCTCACATTCCAGCAAGTGTAGTGATGGATCATACTAACATTAGAATATTGAAATGGCTTGGGTTAGAAAAAGCTGTTTCAAGCAATCTTCTTTTTATCTTTGGCATGCTGCCTAAATTCACTTTCACTGTGTATTTCAGAAATAAGTTCAATCAAGCAACCAATCAGAATAAAGCTGGAAGGGGCCTTGGAGATTTTTTTTAGCCCAGCCCTCTGCTCAAGCAGAAGATCCTATACTGTTAGAGTTTGCAGCAATCCAAGTAAATAATTCAGCAAGATTCATTTATATAAGAAACTTTATATACAATTCCCATGCAGCTGAAGTCAGAACAAGAACTCAGCATGTCCATTCTAATTCATGAACCCTTATACACTGACATATAGTGATTGTCCAGTCTCTTCTTAAAAATCCCCAGTGATGAAACATCCATAACTTCTGAAGGCAAGCTGTTCCACAGGTTAATTGTCCTTACTGTTAGAAATTTTTCCTTAATTCCAGGTTGCTTCTCTCCTTGATTAGTTTCCATCCATTGTTTCTTGTCCTGCCTTCTGGTCTTTGGGAAAATAGCTTGATACCCTCTTCTTTGGGCAGCCCCACAAATACTGGCAAACTGCTATCATGTCCCGCCAATCCTTTTCTTTAGACTAGCTAAACCCAAATCCTGCAACTGTTTTTCAGATGTTTTAGTCTCCAGCTCTTTAATTATCTTAGTTGCTCTTTGCATTTTTTCCAAAGTCTCAACATCTGTTTTGTAAAATCTGGGTACAGGATTCCAGGTGTGGCCTTACTAAGGTTTTATAAAGCAGTACTAATATTTCATATGATTTTGATTCTATGCCTCTGTTTATAAAATCAAAAATTGAATTAGCTTTTTTTTTTTGCTGCTGCTGCTACACACTGCTGACTCATGTTTAAATGATCATCCACTGGGACTTCAAGGTCCCTCTCACAATCACTGTTTCTGAGCCAGATTTCACCTAATCTGTACTTGTACTTTTGTTTTTCCGCCCAAGTGTAAAACCTTGCTTTTCTCCACATTAAATTTCAAGTTTTTGGATAGGGCCATCAAGTCCAAGTCCATCAAGATCATTTTGGATCCTGTCTTTTGGAGTGTTGGCTATCTCTGCCAGCTTAGTGTCATCTGCAAATTTGATGAAATCCCCTTCTATTGCCTTATGTAAGTCATTTATGAAGATATTAAAGAGTACTGGACTTAAGACAGAACCTTGTGGTACCTCACTGCTTCCTTCCTTCCATATAGATGTAGTACCATTAAGGGCCACATGCTGAGTATGGTTTGTCAGCCTGTTTCAAATCTTTATTTTTTTTTATTTATTTGTCTTGTATGCCGCCCACTCCCGGAGGACTCCGGGCGGCTCACAAAAGACAAGGGAAAGGGGGGAACGAGACAAAGACAACATATTAAAAACCAAACCAACATTCACAATTTCCGTGGAGGTAGATGCTTCTCAGCTCCCCTCAGCCTGCTGGAACAGCCAGGACTTGGTGGCTTTGCGGAAGGCCGGGAGGGTAGTAAGAGTCCGGATCTCAACAGGGAGCTCGTTCCAGAGGTTCCAGAGCTGCAACAGAGAAGGCTCTCCCCTGGGGAGTCGCCAGCCGACATTGGCTGGCAGATGGAATCCGGAGGAGACCTAACCTGTGCGATCTAATTGGTCTGAGAGAGGTAATCGGCAGGAGGCGGTCTCTCAGGTACCCAGGTCCGATGCCATGTAGGGCTTTATAGGTAGTGACCAGCACCTTGAAGCGGATTCGGAGACTAATAGGTAGCCAGTGCAGCTTCCGGAGGATAGGTGTAACATGGGTGTACCTTGGTGCACCCACAATCACTCGCGTGGCTGCATTCTGGACTAATTGGATTCTTTGAACACTCTTCAAGGGCAGCCCCATGCAGAGCGCATTACAATAATCCAGTCTTGAGGTCACAAGGGCGTGAGTGACTGTCTGAAGGGCCTCCCGATCCAGGTAGGGTCGCAATTGGTGCACCAGGCGGACCTGGGCAAAGGTCCCCCTGGTCACAGCCGACAGATGGTGTTCTAGAGTCAGCTGTGGGTCCAGGAGGACTCCCAAATTACAAATCCTCTCTGAGGGCCGTATAATTTCGCCCCCCAGCCTGAGAGATGGAACAGTTAGACAATCTTTGGGAGGGAACATCAGAAGCCACTCGGTCTTGTCTGGATTGAGTGCCAACTTGTTTGCTCCCATCCAGACTCTAACAGCCTCCAGGCACTGGCACATCACTTCTACTGCTTTGCTGAGTTGGCACAGGGCAGACAGATACAACTGCGTATCGTCTGCATATTGGTGATACTTAATCCCGTGCCGGCGTATGATCTCACCCAGTGGCTTCATGTAGATGTTAATAGGAGGGGGGACAGGACCGAACCCTGCGGCACCCCATACTTGAGGGGCCTTGGGGTCGATCTCTGCCCTCTGACCAACACCAACTGCGACCTCTCCGAGAGGTAGGAGGAGAACCACCGCAAAACGGTGCCTCCCACCCCCACCTCTCGCAACCGTCGCAGAAGGATACCATGGTTGATGGTATCGAAGGCCGCTGAGAGGTCAAGAAGCACAAGGATAGAGGGGTGACCCCCTAGATCATTGATCAGCATGACCAAAGCAGTTTCCGTGCTGTAACCAGGCCTGAAACTGACTGAAAAGAGTCTAATCTTGTGGTGATGCGGCCTATTTCACATTTTTCTAGTTTCCAGGAAGTAAGTTGTAGTCTACTTTTTTTGAATGCCTTGCTGATGTCTAAATATACATTGTACACAGAATTTTGCTTCTTTACTAATTTAGTCCCTTTGTCAAAGAATGAAATGAGATTGGTTTGGCATGATCTCTTTTTAACAAACCTGTGCTGGCTACTAATTATAACTTTATTTATTTCTAGATGGTCATTTTGAGATAACATCTGCCAGTTCCTTCAGAACTCCGAGATGTAATCTTTCAGGTCGTGGTGATTTATATTCATCAAGATCAGACAGGTGTTCTCTTACTATTTTCCTGCTTATTTTAATTATTTCTAGTTTGTCTTTTACAGTTCATTGCTGGTTGGTAGAGCTATAGTTTCTTTTTGTGTGAAGACTGATGCAAAGAATAAATTAAGCAGTTTTGCTTTCTCTTTGCTGCCTATTATTTCCTTACCATCTTCTCTATTATGTGGACAACTGTTTCCTTGGCTTTTTTCTTGTTATTTATATGTTGAAAGAAACTTATTTAAAATTATATTTGACTTTTGTTATAAGAGCCATGGTGGTGCAGTGGTTAGAATGCAATATTGCAGACTACTTCTGATTGCCAGCTGCCAGCAATTCAGCAATTCACTGGCTCAAGGTTGACTCAGACTTCCAAGGTCAGTAAAATGAGGAACCAGATTGTTGGGGGCAATATGCGGACACTGTAAACTGTTTAAAGAGAGCTGTAAAGCACTCTGAAGGTGTTATAAGTCTAAGTGCTTTTGCTATTGCTAAGTCATTTGCTTTCCTGACTTAATTTTTGTAGATTTTGGCTATCTGCTAATACTTAGTTGTATGCCCCTCTTTCATTTTTTGTACTTAGCCTTTTTGTCTTTCAGTTTATCAGATATTGCAACCACGCTGGTTTCTTCTTGGGTTTTTTCTTTTTCTTTTTCAATTGTATTGTGTTGGACTCGGTTTTTATGATCATATTTTTGAGAGTTTCCCATGATTCTTGAGTTGTTTTCCCCTTTAGGATTTTTATCCATGAAGTTTTTCTTGGGCTTTCTCTGAGTTAGTTAAAATCAGCTCTTTTAAAGTTTAAGATACGGGGTGGATTATTTTCTATTGCTTGTATTTGCATTATATTGAATTCCAATATGATGTGATCACTCTCCCAAAGTTCCAGCAACTTCAACTGCCATTATCACCTCTTCTCTATTAGTAAGAATTATAGCTTTTCCTCTATTGTCCTCCTCTAACTTTTTGATGAAGTTGTCAACTAGGTTGGTTAAGAATCTATTTGATCTCCCACTTGCTGCAGAGTTTGTCTTCCAGTTGATATCAGGGTAGTTAAAGCCTTTTATGTATAGTGCAACTCCATCTCCTCTTTTGTTAGGTCTGTTTCTTTTGAATAGTCTGTATCATTCCATCACTACATTCCAATCATGAATTTCATCCCACTATGTTTCAGTAATGACAACTATATTATATCTACTTTCATGTACTAGTATTTGAAATTCACCGTTTTCCCCCTAAACTTTTAGCATTCATGTACAAGGATTTAAGACCTTTGTGGGTCTTAAGTATAGTTATATTTTTGGGTATATTTATTATATGTCCTACTTTGTAAATGGATGGTTTTTCTAGTTTCTAGGTTTTTGCTTGGAATTAGTTCTAAACTTTTTGAAGATTGCCCCCTTTCCCCCTCAATTTTAATTTAAAGCCCTTCGGATAAGATGAACCGGTTATTTTCTGAATATTTTTTCCAGTTCTTCTGAGGTTGACTCTATCCCTTGTGAGTAGCACTTCATGTAAGCAATGCAAATCCTGATTTAGGAAATCGAATTCTCTTGATGACACCGGTATTTATGTCAGTGGTTCAATTCTAAAATCATTTTCTCCCTCATTGGAGGTTGGCCTTTTGTTGGGAGTATAGTAGAGAACATCACTTGTGCTCCTCATTCTTTTACTTTCTTCCCTAGCTGTTCCTAATCTCTTGTTATTGTTTTCAGATTCATTGTTGTCACAATTAATTCATTGTCCTCATGGCCACCTTCATTTCCTATTTGGTCAGTTTTCAGATGACAGGATGAGGTGGAACAAATCAAGGCTTTAACCAGGGCTGACTTTATTAATTATATGTTATATTATGCATATTTATATATTTACATATTAATTATATATAAAGTAATATGAATTTCTTACAACAAAGCAAATAAAGTAAAAATTGAATAAATATATTATTGGATTGGGAATGATGATGATTATGTTGCATCTTTCTGTCTGTCTGTCTGTCTCTCTCTGTACGTGTGTGTTGATTTGATTTATATTTCCTCTTCTGTTTATTTACTTCCCATTTTGTTAGTTGATCAAAATTAACACTTCTTTTTCTGAAAGCATTCTTAGTTTACAGAATTTTTGCACAACTCCCTAGCACTTTTGCACAGTACCATACACAAACACACTTTTGCACAGTGTGTGTGTTTATGTATGCTGGTCTTGTTGTATTCGGGTCTTTTCCCGTGTAAGATTTCCTGTCGAAATGCCATGGCGAGTGGAACCTCATCGAAATGTCATCAAGATACTCTCAACCTTACACAGGAAAAGACCCGAATATGCCAAGACCTGCATACCTACACCAGTGAAAATCTATGAAAACAAATATCTTATCTCTACGGGGAAGAAACCTTCCCGCTGACCAGGACCTACAAGAAACTCGAAGTCCGAAGAGCCACCATCTTATGTGACCTCACATTCCTGTACAACTGCCGAGACAAAAACGGGATCCCCACATGCTTCCAACTAAAATTCAATTCTAAAACCTCAGCCGCTGAAAGGATCCTGAAAAGAACTGAATTAGCCCTAATCAGAAACAAACACCACAGGAAAAGATTCCTACTAGACCAAACCAACAGGGACCTATTCACTCTTCATCTCTAACTCAGTAACAAACTCCACCCAGCACTCTGGGACAAATCCAAACAACTAGCCCTCTGGAGAGCCGAAACAGAAACCTCCCACAAGACAGACACACACACCAACAAACTCCACAGACTAGAAAAACACCAGAAGCCCAATCCCTCTCCACAGAAACTCATGAAACAATCAGTACATAACATATCAGATAGGACCCTCACCATAGCAGAAACCAATGTCCTTTCCAAAGGATTTGCAGTTGCCCCCAAACGCATCCCCACTGAAAACATCATATGCGGAGTTGAAGCTACCCTAACCAAAATCAACCCAAATGAAGCCAATAAAATCAGACTTGAATTCACCAACATCCTCTTTTCACCAACATCCTCTTTTCCAGCAATCCACCCAGAAGCAACTTACATAAAGAAGAACAAAAATCACACACCAACTGGAGGAAAGACAACACAGGATGTTACGAAACAGACAACTAATCTGCATACATCAACTCTATCAACTAATCAACAGGTAACAACACAGCCAACCAACCTGCTTACAGCAACAAAGCCAGCACTTCACACACCCCCACCAATATTTATAGAAATACGGCAGCTCCAATCACGCTTTGCTCACACAAGCACAAAGCCGAAGGCACCAGCCTGAAGATGGCAAGTGGGACCTCGTTGAAACATCAACAAGATAGTCTCAACCTTACATGGGAAAAGACCCGAATACGCCAAGACCTGTGTGTGTGTGTGTGTGTGTGTGTGTGTGTGTGTGTGTGTGTGTGTATGAAAAGGCATTTCTGAATTTGAGCTTTTTCCTTAATAGACTTACATGAACTGAGCATGAAAGAGTAAAACTCATCATGAATCATATTCTGATATATTCTCCATTTATGTAAAAAGTGAATTTTCTGATCATAACAGGGATGTTCTAGTGAGTCATCTTGTAAGTGCCACAAACAGCTGTGAAGAACACAACTGATTTCCTTCTTAACATTATTTCATAACAAGAATACAAATTTATCAGTGTAAAGTTAGTACATAAACAGATCCACCAACCATGACTTCTATTTAATTTTGAAGAAAGATTTCCATTCCTTTTAGATAGCAAGATGCAAGTATTTATAGGAAAGAACTGTTAAACTTAATACAATTTAGTTTCCTTGATGGAAATACAAGGAATATATATGTATGAAGTTTAAAATTCATTCAATGAAAAGGATTTTAAAAATATAGTATGTAGGATTAATGCAGTAAAATTTTTCACTATATTTAATGGTTTAATATGCACTCATTTATATATTTTTTCTCCATAATAGTATTGGCATAAATTACCCTTATTGAAATGCTACAAGGAAATAAACTAAATAAACTAAATCTTTTGTCAAAATATAGTAACGGTCATCTGTTAATAAATGTAACTCTATAGCAGGAGTGTCAATCTCTATAGCAGGAGTGTCAATCTCCTAGCCCACGGGCCAGATGCATCACATGCTGGCCATGCCCATGACTGGTTTAATGAAGGGGGGGAAGTCCTGATACATTACATGATGCCACCATGATGACATGAGTTTGATATTCCTGCTCTATAACCTTAATCCTGGTTAGAAGAGGAGTTGCCTGAAGCCAGTGATGTGCAGTCAGGGGAGGCAGGGCCTCACCACTGTCATCATGAAAAGAAAAAAAAATGTAAAAGTAAAAAGGCTGAGGTAGTTGCTGCCAGAGTCACAGTGGATGACTCTGCTTAGTGCTTAACTGTTTAAAAAAGCCTCTTTAAAAAGTGCCCTCTGCAGGAGGAGGTGAGAGAACTACGTGCCTCATTTAGTCTATCTTTATGATCACTTGAGCAGAGTTAAGCAAGGCGAAAAATTCCTTATGTAAATGAGGCACGTGGTTCTCTCTCCTCCTCCTGTAGAGGGTGTTCTTTTAGAGGCTTTTTTAAACACTTAAGCAGAGTCATCCATTGGAGACTCTGGCAACAGCTAACCCAGCCTGACTGTCAGCACCTCTTCATTGAGTAATTAGGAAAGAAGACCACGAGACTCCATAGGTAGAAATCAAGTGTACTTTTACTAATTATAAATGATTAGAAGCGTAGCAAAGCGAAGACTGACTATTTAGGCGCGAAAGCGATTAATATATAAAATAACCCATTCCCCACCCCTTGGCATCCCCATTACAGTCCACTCATAATTCTCCCAAGTGTCAGGTGTGAGATAACTTCGAAAGGCATCACCAAGATGGAATGTCGGTGCCGTTAGCCTTGGCGCGAACCTCCTCCGCATGCGTGGTCCAACAGGCAGCAGAACTCCAGAATCTTCCTCCAGCACAATTAGTAACCCCTCCCAAATACCATGCCCTCCCTCCCCGTTTCATGGCAGCCGAAGCAGCAGCAAAGCAGAGGCTGACACTGACCTCAGCAGCTCTTGCCTTTTTCCTTTTACATTTTTACATTTTCATCATGGCAGACAAGAGCAGAGTTGAAATCCTCTGTGAAACAGCTGGAAAAGGTATACGGGTCGGAGGGAGGGGGAGGAATTCAAAATTAATGTAATTTGTAAGTAATTGTATTATTGTAAGTTGTGTGTGTGTGTGTGTGTGTGTGTGTGTGTGTGTGTGTGTTTTACCCGCCTCTGCTGGCATGCGGTCTGGCACTTTTTTTATGTTGGACATAGCGGCAGGGCTTTTGGACATAGCGGCAGGGCTTTGGACATAGCGGCAGGGCTTTGGACATAGCGGCAGGGCTTTGGACATAGCGGCAGGGCTTTTGGACATAGCGGCAGGGCTTTTGGACATAGCGGGATGCCTCTATGGCGGACACAGCTGCGGGGCTTTCGGACGCAGGGCGGCTCTTGCCCACTTGCCTCACCAGCCATAAACCTCACCGCACGTCACTGCCTGAAGCTTATAGTGATTGAACAGAGAGTGAGCAAATGTAAGTGCAGGGAATATGATTCTGGATTTTTAAACTGGCTTTAAAAAGGTTACCGGAGTATAAGATGCACCAAGGTTGTGGGTTTTTTGGAATATATTTTTATTATTTTTACATTTAAAACAATACAGTACCACGAAGTCGAAGTGACCATACATTCATATTATATACAACTAGTCTCAACCATTAACTATTAGCCTACTTAATACATTGTCTATCCTTCTGTCCAATCACAATATATACAGTTTGTTCCAGTCTTGTCACCTTGTCTTATACCAATCATAATATTCTGCTTCCCCTTTATTTTTAAGTTCAAGAGTGAGCCTATTTGCTTCTGCACAGGCCATCACTTTTCTGATTATATCTAGCTCTGATGGTGTATTTTCTTTTTTCCAATATTGAAGACACACCAAGGTTTTGAAGAGGTAAATTTAAAAAAAAAGTTTTTGCACTTTGCAAACCTCCCAAAAACGGCTCATTTTTTGCAAAAACGGGCCTGTTTTTTTTTTTCAAAAAAAGAGGACATGGATAGCCTTTAGGAGGCTTGTAGAGTGTTCCTGTGGTGTGGGGGTGGGGCAAAAATGAGCAAAAATGGCCCGTTTTTTTGCTCATTTCTGCCTAGCTCCCAGGAGCACTCTGAAAGCCTACTAAAAGCTATGCACGACCATTTTGGTGAAGGGGGCAGGGTTTATATGTGTTTTATAATCCAAAAAATATGGTACCCTCACTTTCCCATTATCTTCTTAAAATTAAAGAAGGGTCTTATCTGAGACATTTTTCAGGTTACAGGTTTTGCCCCAGACTCAGATTTAGTTTCTCTGATTTTGGTTTTGGTAAGGGCTCTTCCTCCTATCTTTCAAGGTCATTTCCTCTGACAGTCACCTCCCCCATCAGTTTCAGTCACCTCTTCCATGTAGAAATCTGGATCACAGAACAAAGTGCAAATATGCAGCTCCTTTCCTCTGCCTTTGTGGACCTCCCAACTTGCTGTTACTGTCATATTAAATTGATGAAGTATCCTTTACATTTTCACATGAAGTCTTGGTAATTGTACAACACTGGGTCAATACCCCCAATGATAAGTGTGGCCCATTTACTGCACAGTCCCTTCCTTTAGTAAGCTTAACACAAAAGTCACCTTGTTGCAGTCTGTGTGAAATTCTGCTGGTCTGCCTGTCGTAAGCAGTTCATACGGAGTTATGAAGGTCAGTAATTGGTCCTGGTCACCTCTAAATTTTTCTGGCAAGTGGGGATGCAAAAACATTGGCTGTGTTGCAGGCTGACCATTAGAGGAGAAGATTCAAATGTTGGGAAAGGTGGAAGGAAAGAAAAAATGTAGACGGCTAGCAGCCATGTGATGGCTGATTTGATTGAGTACCAAGCTTCCAGAAGCCATCTTGTCAGCAATCAATAGCCAGACAAGCAGGGATTAACACCAGGATTAATAGCAGACAAACAATCAGGCAGTTAACAAACAAACAGTCTAATCAAGAAACTATCAAGGAGAAAACAACATCCCATCTATGGTGATAGGACAAGCACTGTATATAAATAGAAAGCAAACTCCACTCCCTTCTAGCATTGAAGATATCACCTACTTGGGTAACTAAATGTGTGCAAGCAAACATCAAACTCAAAGAGCACGCAAGACTCCATGAACAGATAAATTCTGTATACAAATACGTGTGCTTTTCTTAATATTGAAGAACATTATCTATAGTGAAGTTTTTTTTAATTCCTGCCAATTTCAACAAGAATTAGATCAAATATATGCTTATATTTGTCCACATAAGAAGCAGAGCCCTCTGAAGAGCTAGTAGTTTGCTGAATTATTCTATGTTTGGTATTTTTTAAAAAAATGAATTGTGATATCCTAACACTTGTTGTGATACAAGTTTAAATAACACCTTAACAAGTGTTTCTTTGTGAAACACATTTGCTACTGCAAATGGAATTCTCACATTGTCTCTCTGTGTGTTCAGTTGTGCTTAAACAAAATAATAATTACAAAACTGTTTTAAATTGCAATTGCTACATCTTGAGATATTAAGATATTGTTGTAGTGGCAAACAATAAATGATTGCAAACCATTTTGAATGAGGAGGAGGAGGAGAAAAAGAAGAAAACACTAATTGGGTTAAGTCTTTTACCTTGAACTATGTTACATTGTTGTAAAAAAAAAGAAAAAAACCACCTAGAAAAAAATTAGAAAAAAATGTAAAAAAGGGGGGGGGAGAGGTCACTTGTGAACCTTGATATTTGAACCCATTCCCAACTTCATGCTTTCCAGAAATTTCATAATAAAACTTTTCAGAATTTTCAATTAAACGGCCATTGATTGGGCATTCTGATACTCTGGTTCCATCATGTGTGGATTTACACTAAGATGACCAGATTTTAAAATTGGTAAAGCGGGACACCATTGACCGGGGATGTGTGTTCTTGATTAAAAATTTTGCTGCCCAGCGCTGCGGTTGAGGTGAATCCGCCAAATCTGCCGCTGGCGCCCCTGCTTGTGGTAGCGGCGGTGCCGCCTCCCCCTCCGCTCAGAGCATCTGAACTGGGCCTCCTCCTCCACCGTGCTTTTGAGCAGCCATGGGGCCTTTTTTTCCTGCTCCCGCCCCCTCCGCCGCCTTCCTACTGGCTCCCGCGGCCTCATGGCTCCTCAAAAGCATGGTGGAGGAGGAGGAGGGCAGGGGTAATGTGGTGCCCAGCTCAGGTGCTCCGAGCGGAGGGGGAGGCGCCGCTTCCATGGGTGGGGGCGCCGGCAGGAGCTTGGTGGCTTCACCTTTGAATGTTTTTATTGCAGAGATCCTCTGAAATCCTCTGTATTGTTTAAAACTCCTCTAGGGCTTATGATCTGGTCTCCTAGCGTGTAAATAAGGGCACCTTTAAACATCTGCAAAATTGCATTTCTCTCACTGCAGCCTATCTCCATCATCTCTTGATAATAAAGGAGATGCTCAGTGTGTAACTTCTAGAACAGGGGTCCCCAAACTTGGCAACTTTAAAACTTGTGGACTTCAACTTGAAGTTGAAGTCCACAAGTCTTAAAGTTGCCAAGGTTGAAGACCTCTGTTCCAGAGCTATGTTAGCTTTTGAAACAGGCTTTCCCATCCTCAGTTTCTGCGGAGACTCCAAGACCTAACAGCGGAGCCTTCTGCCTTTCTCCCACTGCTCCTCTGCAAGCCAGAGACACTTACAGAGTGTGCCCACAAAAGTTGACCATCAGCTTGAGGGAAGGGTTCCTGTATTTGGTGGTCTTGCACCGGGGGCAACCTTGGTCATCCATGGCGAGAATATTCCTACTAAATTTGCCGCCAGAGCCGCCACCACCCTCACTCCAGAAACACGGCATTTGCCCTTTAAAAGCATCCGTCTGGTTCTCCGGCAAGGGGAAGGATCGTTCCGTTATGGAACAGGGAAAAACGTCCTGCGCCCTTTGCTAATTACTTTATGTGTGCTTTGAAAAGAGGAGAATGGGTGAAAAGCAGGGTGGGTGGGGTGAATTGAAGCGAATTTCTTCAGGAGGTATTTGATGTGAAACACGGTTATCCGTGCTTACTCAGAAGTAAGTTCTATTCACCCGGTTTATTTCCTTAAAATAAAATAAAAAAGCTTCAATGCTTACAATTAGAGTAACATCGGTTCAGATGAGACAATTCCTTTCCCGCGGGGCTTGCAGGAACTACTAGAGACAGCAGCCGCAACAGCAATAGGAAAGCAATAAAATAACAGTGCAATATGCTCCCCAATTCGGTATATACTAAAGGATCTCCCCGGGCTTGCTTTGCTGAACACAGAGCGACTGACAATAGTTTGAGCGGGCGCGGTCAGCGCAAACTACCGTCAGTTGCCCCACACTCATCAAAACAAGTCCAGGGAGATCCTTTGCGGGCGGCCAGTTCTAGCCACTTGCAAAGGACCTCCCCAGCTTCTGGAGCATCTGACAGTAGAAATCACTGCGTGGCAGTTGCAAACTGCTGTGCGGTGTTTTCTTGCCAAGTGCGCGGCCACGTGAAAAATTGGGACTTTTTTGAAATGCCGCAGGACAAATTATTAATAATCGGGACTGTCTCACCAAAAGCGGGACATCTGGCCACTTTAATTTACACTAATTTCTGAAACAATTGGGAGCTACCAACCATTTATTTCATGGCTTTACTTCTCTTTCTGGGTCTCATTTGAAGATCTTTTTTTTTCCAGGTGTATCATTCTATGCTACCATGATTATGCTAATTGAAAAAAAATATTGGTGAATGTTGCACCAGATGTGAAATGCATGTAAATGTCTGTGTTAGCACAGCTCCAGAATCATTTATGTTAGCCATGTATATATTCTGAGAGAGAAAAGCAGGAAGTAGGGAGCCTAAGGAATATTTTAATGCCAGCTTTAACCATTTTTGCTCATCTTTCATTTAGATGTGCAAGTGAAAGTTCTTTTTTCTATATAATTCCCATTAAGTTTTGAGGGCCTCTGCTTTGAAGACATTTGAAATTAAACATAATGTCTTTAGATGGAACACCCCATTCTGTCCTTGCAACCTGCTCATAAGAACAAAACAGTTTCCTGCATAAAGCTAAAGATTTAGTATTGCATTTAACACAAACTACAACAAACATAAACTATGAGAGAAACTGCAGTCTTCAGGAATTTTCAGATAGACACCTACTAGCAGAAGTAGGAAGTTTTGGGTTGTTTATAAATGAACAACTGAGTCTCCATGATATTTAATTAATTGAAATGTGTAATCACAAAAAAATATTTATCTGGTATGATCATAAAAGAATAGCATGTCACTCTTTCTTAGTTCTGTGAAGTTGTATTATGATTTAAACTATCATTGTTCAATTTGTAAAAATATTAATATTTATCATGATCATTTTATATATTCCACATCATCTTAACTGTTTTTAGTTAGAGAATATTCTATTTAACTTAATGAAAGTTCAGATTAATATTCATTTTGATGCTACCCTTTTGCATTATACCTTGAACTACCTTTTGCATGTACCTGATCTTTGAGGCTTAGCTAGCGGGAATATTTTCCCAGATCTGACATGATTGATCTTTTGATGTGAAACCAGTGGGAAATGGCTATGTAGGTCACTTGTAAAAAATGAAGAAGAGAAAGGTCAGTATATACAAGATACATACATTTTTTACAGCAGAGAATAATCATCTGTTACTGTGCACAAAACATTTTTGTTTTTTTAGTGAGAGACAAAATACTATGGGCAGCATAACTTCTCTGAGCATTGGGTCATAAATGCTCAGTCTCAAAGAACAGCTAACAATACAGAAAAGATATGTTTTCAAGAGTGCTTCCTCCATGTTCTGTAAAAAGGGTTGTTGCATCTGCGGGTATAAACTAATTAATGGCTAAGCTAGACAAAGCATTATCTATTCAATATTATGGAATAGAAGAGAGGAAATACTTATGGCTCAAATATTTTAATGTTTTGGTGGCAACCTCCTGAAGGTGTGCTTGAAATGAGAAAGGGAACTAAACCTCATATTTATGATATTGGAAATTCTGTATATAGCCTTGAGGACAAATAGTGCACAGTCCTCATGTGTGCCTTTCTGCTTAACTGCAACCAGGAAACAGGAAACTTTATAGAGAGAAAAAGACATAGAGAGTATTATCATAGATGCACTAAATGTATAAACACTGCCATCTACTGGTTGATAGTAGTTGTACAAAATATATGAACAATGTATTCCAACGTACCCACTCTATACTGTATTAGACTCATTTTGGATCTCAGTTCTATCAATCTGTTTCTTGAAAGATGTTCTGATCAACTTTTGTTTCTCATGGGTTGGAAGTCTTTGCATCTTATCCAGGGGTCGGTTCTTGCCGGTTCTAACCGGTTCGGTAGAGGTTCCACAAATCTACCATGCCGTTTAGAATCAGTTGGAATGCTTGGCTCACTCCCCCCGCCCGACACGATCTCCTTTCATTCTCCGTCTGCCTCGTTCACTCGTTTAGGCAGCAGAGAATGAAAGGATATCGCATAGCCGAGGGCAAAGGGGCCTGCAGCCTTCTTCATTCAAATGTTCAGGGGTAGTGGTTCTCTCACACCTTCTTTCTTTCTCCAAAGGCGTGTGAGAAAGCCCCCCCCCCATTGCCTGAATGTGTCCAGGAAACTGCGCCGCGAGGTAAGGGAAGTAGGTCTTGGGAGAGACCTTCCATCTCCCTCCAGAGAGCCCATGCTGAAAGAGAGGAGGTGGGCTGGTTTGAATGTGGGCAAGCTGGCTGTTTAATGGCCCACTTTCTTTGCTAGTTTAGGCGGGTGGAGAAAGGAGGCATGCAATAGTTGAGAGCGAAGGTGCTCCCCTTTGCCCTTGGAGGCAGGGGTGCTTTATCACAACCCTCCTTTCTTTCTATGCATGCCCAAATTAGTGAAAGAGGTGCTGGCCCCAAACCACCCACTCATCCGCATTCAAACCAACCACCCCCTTTTGTCTCCCAGCATGGGCTGTCTGGAGGGGGAGGTTTTTTTCAAACACCGGCTTCTTTCCAGCGCGGCGATGATGGCAAAAAGCAGCTGCCAGTGAAGGCAAGAGTCCCACTGCCATGCTGGATTCAGCAAACCAGGCAGCTGTCAGAGAGAAGAGGACAGAGTGTGCCCGTGGGCTTGTGCAACAGCCGAATCCTTGCCTCCTGTTCTTCGGCTGCTGCATAAGCCCACATGGCATGCGCTGCCCTTTTTTCTTGTGACAGCTGCCTGCTTAAAAAGAAGGACAAGGCTCTGCTGGTCCAGAGTCCATTTGCAGGGGGAGGGAACCCCTTCGCATTCCTCGTCTTCCCGGATGGGCTCCGGACCAGCAGAGCCTCGTCCTTCTTTTTAACCAGGTGGCTGTCAAGAGAGAAGAGGGCAGTGGACACCATGTGGGCTTGTGCAGAGGCTGCTGAAAGCAGCCCAAAAAAACTTGGTCCGTTTTCGTGCCTTCAGGTGGAGCAGAGCGCAGAGCCAGGATGTCGTGCAGTGGATGCTTCCCTCCACCTGAAGGCATAAAAAACAGAATGCAAAAGGAGGAACCCAGGGTGGGGTGGAGGCACTATGCGTGACTGCAGGACACAAGCACACTCCACATGTGCAATTCAGTGTCATGTTCCATACCTGGGAATGGAGGTGATGAAGGGAGAGGCATGGAGAGGTTCTGAGGCACAATCTGGCAGACAGCAGCAGCAAGCTCAGGAGTTTTATCCTGGATTCCCCTCTGTCCTGCCTCCTCCAATCTCCCCAAATTCTTTCCCCTGCGTGTGATGCTCTCTACTGGATTCGTCTCTGTTCTGTTTTCTCTGAACTCCCTAATGTTGGCCCTTAATCTTCCAGTTGTCTATTTTTGGGAGTTTTTCCCCTCTCTTCCCCCCCCCCTTCATAGGAGTCCTTTTTTTTTTTGCCACATGGCTTGGGGATGGTGGTCATGTGACTGAGTGTGCATGAGTAATGTCAAGTTGGCCATACCCTCTCAGTCACATGACCATCAAGTCACGCCCACAAAATAGGCCACACCCTCAGAATAGGTTCTAAAAAAATTGAAACCCACCACTGATCTCATCCCATGAATCTGGCTCTGGTTTTAATGGTACAGGAGCAACATAGGGCAGATGCATGGCTGGGATGGTTTCTTCTTTTACAGTATTTGGATAGTCTGCATTAATTTCTATTTCTATGTCTCTTTGTAGCTTAACTTCATGCCACACTGATATGGAATTTCCATCAATTTGAAGCATTTCTGTTAGATCATAAAATTTTGAACACATTGAAAGATTCATCGACAGTTCCACTTCTAGTGATGATTACCTTGTTTATGTCTTGGTGTAGAATTCCATATCCCTTTTGAGATTCACTGTAGACCACAAGTACACCTTTCTTTCTGCAAGCTCCCATTTTAAACATTTTTCTTTTGAAATGACTTTTAAACAGCTCAATTTCAGGATCTCTCCATTCCACAGTTCATATGGAGTTTTCTCAGTTGAATTTCCTGATAGTCAATTTTGAAGATAGCATGCAGTCATAATTGCCTCCCCCCAGTATGTGGTTGGCATATCTGCATCAAACAGCATGATTCTTCCACTCTCACATAGAGTGTGACTCATTCTTTCTGGAACTCCATTGTGTTCTGGGTTGACTGGTACAGTAGTTTGAAATATTATGCCATGCTTTCTGAGAATCACCTGTGCGTTCTCACTGTATATTCAATTCCATTGTTTGTGTACAAGATACTCATCATTTTGCCAAATTTGTTGCTTACTTGAGCCAAATACTGTTCAAGTTTGTCTGGCACTTCACTTTTGTTTTGTAACAGGTATAATATAGTATACCTGGAGTAATTATCTATGAAAATGACAACATACCTCTTCTTTCCTAGAATTAATTTTTCCATTGGACCACAAAGATCTGAATGAATTAAGTCTAGAGTGTTACATACTGACAATCAGTATGGTAGTTTCCCCCAAGGTCCTCTGTTCTGGCAGAAACAGTATTCAAATCTGATTGGTTGAATGGCCTGACAGCTCCCTATAAAAGGGCTGCTGCCAGACAGAGTCTTGGCTGGATTGTACATAGTTGTCTCTTAATAAAGAGCTGTTTGTTGCTGTAGCCTGAGTCTGCCTCATCCATTCACTCTATCTAACACTGGCGATGAAGGGGGGTTGGAAGGCAACTAGGCACCAAAAAGAGCAAAATACAATCCAGCGAGTCAATCCAGCCTGGAGCGAAGTGTGGCATTGAGCAGCCATCTTAAAGTGGCAAGTTCAAACCATTTGCCAAGACAAGATGACTACGCATGCCCCACCAGCTCCGTACACCCCAGCCACTGAGCACTGGGATTTGTATATGATGGGGTACGAATGCTTCCTCAAAGCCAACGACCTCTTAGGCCTGTCCAAAGGCTGAAAGAAAGCAATGTTCCTGAGCTACTGTGGACCAGACTTGTTTGAGACTGCTAAAGACTTGTCCAAACCAATGCCAATCCAGTCGGTCACTTGGTCAGTCTGAATATGGGCAGAGGCACAAATTCTACCTCCAGAAGGAAGGCAAAATGATCAACCAATATGTTGCTGCACTTCAAAAGGCTGCGGCCTACTGCAAGTTCAGGGACTTAGATGAACTTTTGCTCGAAAAAAATCATTTTCGGTGTTTGGGACATTAGTTTACAGAGGAGTTGCTCGCCAAGACAAACCTCATTCTACAAATCACCCTGGACAAAGCCAGGGCTACCAAGTCTTCGACCAAGTTGACAGAAACACTGTGGAGGTGCATCGCGAGACTATGGAGCCAAAAGCTTCAGACAGCGAGGACAACATCTACCACATGGGCACTGACTGCAAAGAATCAGCATGGAAATTGGAAATGTATTTCCCGCCTTGTGCCAGCTATGGAGTCAACCACCAGAGATCAGCTTGCTGCTTCTGGGTTGCCATTTGCCAGCACTGCAAATGAAAGGGGCACATTGCCAGGGCTTGCGGGAGCGAATTCCCTACAGCACCCAAACAACTGAAGGGCCAACCTGCATGCCCAAGACTGCCAAGACAAGGGGCATGGGAGCCATGGACAAAGCAGCCAGGGGCAGAACCCAGCACAACCTTCCAGACCATCATGGGTCAAGCACACACTCTGCAGGCCAAAAAGCTGAAAGTCACCATCCTCCTTGAGGGATCTCCAGGCTCCATGGAAATTGATACAGGGTCATCACTGACCATTATGTCCTGGGCTATGCTTAAGAAGGCTGTCCCCAACTTGAGGAGGCACAAGCTGAGGGTTCCAGACCTATGCCTGAGCGACTATCAGGGGAACCGAATCCCGGTTCTGGGCCAAGGCACTTTCCAAGTGCAATTCAAGACCTTTGACAGACTTCTTTCTGTGACTGTGGTCGGTGGAGCCCTGCAGAGCCTCCTAGGCTTGGCCTGGTTCAAATCCTTGGGCTTGGGATGACCAGAAACAATGCCGTTCACAATGAAAGCACTGAGGAGTCCTTAAGGAGTTCAAGGACGTCTTCGGCACCGGTCTAGGTAAGTATGTGGGGACTCCAATCTCTTTTAATTTGGACCCCAACATAGCCTCTATTAGGCTAAAACCCAGGAGAGTCCCTTTCGCTCTCCACCCTAAAATTGATTTTGAATTGGACAAATTAATTGGCCAGGGAATCCTAGAGCCGGTCATGCATGCTTGGGAGACCCCTATAGTGACCCCCCATCCGCATTTGCACGGACTACAAGTGCACAATAAATAAAGCTTTACAACAAAGCGCTTATCCTGTGCCCATTGTACAGCACCTACTACATTCCCTTGGCCTGGAAAAGGTGTTTGCTAAATTAGATATGGTGCAGGCGTACCAGCAGTTTCCTGTAGATGGCGCCACGGCAGAGGCCCAAGCCATTGTAATGCATAGGGGTGACTTTAAATGCACCCGGCTACAATTTGGCGTTACTATTGCCCCTGGATTGTTCCAAAGCATCATGGAACGGCTTTTGTAGGGGATACCAGGAGACATCCCCTATTTTGATGACATTTTGGTATCGGCTGCAAACAAGGTGCAACTTTTCAAAAGACGTAGGACTGTTTTGACCATAATTAGTGAAAAAGGTCTTCGCCTCAAAAGAGAAAAATGTCAAATTAATGTTCCTAGGGTCGAATTTCTAGGGTACATGATCAACAGCTCTGGAATTCACCCACAAACAAAAAAAATAAGGCAATCCAGGAAGCCCCTATATCTCCCAATCAGACTGAGCTCCAGGCGTTCCTTGAACTCCTTAACTTCTACAATGTCTTTCTCAAAAAGAAAGCCACGATTGCTGAGCCTTTGCATCGGCTCCTCAGCAAAAAAGCAAAATGGACCAGGGGCAGAGCTGAAGCATTTGCTGCGGTGAAAAGACTGCTGTCAGCAGACACATTCCTGGTCCAGTACAACCAGACTCTGCCACTTGTGCTGACTTGTGATGCTTCTCTGTTCGGCGTTGGGGCCATCCTCAGTCACCGCATGCCCAATAGAACCGAGGTGCCCATCGCCTGCTACTCAAGGATGCTGTCAGCTGCCGAGCAGAACTACAGCCAACTGGACCATCTGGCTGTAGTAGCTGGCGTAAAATGGTTCCATGAGTACTTGTCTGACCATTAACTGCTTTTGGGCCTTCTGTCTGGGAACCGCCTACCCTGGGATCGCTGTCACTGCAAATGACCCATTGGACTATTTTTCTTGTGGCTACCGCCTCATTCATTGACCAGGCACCACGTTAGGGCATGCTGACACCCTCAGCCGGTGCCCTCTTCCAGAACTGCTTGCCAATCCAACCCCTGAGGTACCAGTCCTGCTAATAGACTGCCTTGAGGTTGGTCCTTTCTCCTCCAGTGAGGTCGCCCACCACTCAGCTTAAGGTTTTGAACTGGGTGTGGAGGGGGTGGCCCAAGGGGCCGGTTGGGCCAGAATTTAAAATGTTTTTTGCTGAAAAGGACAAACTGTCTGTTGTCAATGGTTGTCTACTATTGAGGGACCGGATCATTGTTCCAACCAAACTGCAGGTTGCAGTATTAGAGGCCTTGCACGTAGAGCATCTGGGATGAAATCTTTGGCCAGGAGTTTGACCAGGAGAAGCCCCTCCAAGCTTCTAATGGGTCACCAGCTAAGATCCCCTTAGACCGGCTACACCCAAACTACTCTGCCGCGAAACCCCCCAATTTGACCAGTAAACTTAGACACTTTAGTGTAGGGGATTGAGTTTATGCCCACAACTATGCTGGCGGGGGGGCTCTGGATTCCTGCCTTGGTTACAGGAATGACTGGACCTTGCTCGTATCAATTGGAGCTTGAGGACGGTAGAACATGGAAGTGGCATATTGACCAACTCCGTGGCCGCCTCTCCCAATCTAACCTTAGGCAACCAGAGGTAACTCCTGCACAAGTTAGCCAAAGCCCTACACAAAAGGAGCACAAACTCACTCCTTCCACAGACTTCTCAAGCCCAAAGGTGCTGGGGTACTTATCTGGTGAAGATGCAGGGCCGCAGCAAGTTCTGAGCGAACCGGCTCCACAAATTCCAGCTGTGCCCTGTGGAAAGTTCCAGGAGCTTCCACCAGGTGAAGCCAGAGAGACAACAGGTCAGACAACTGCGCAGGTCTGGGCAAGTCTGGGCGAGCCACCAGAAAACCTGCCTACCTGCATGAATACGTTACAAGCTGGACGAGCCCAACTAAGAGGGGAGGGGTGTTACATACTGACAATCAGTATGGTAGTTTCCCCCAAGGTCCTCTGTTCTGGCAAGAACAGTATTCAAATCTGATTGGTTGAATGGTCTGACAGCTCCCTATAAAAGGGTTGGTGCTAGACAGAATGTTTGCTGGATTGTACATAGTTGTCACAATAAAGAGCTGTTTGTTGCTGAAGCCTGAGTCTGTCTCATCCATTCACCCTGTCTAACACAGAAGTTTTTTAGTCTGCTGTTACTCTGCTTTTCTTGTCATTTTTTCCTTTTATACAGCTGGTACATTTCACTGTTTGATCACATAGACTAATTCTTATTCCACTTCATAGTCATTCTCAGTTAATTTCTTTATTATGTCAGAACTTTGGTGCCCAAGTCTTATGTGCCATTTGTGAATAGAGTTTGAATGTTTTTCCTCCTTGGCAATATGAACCACCTCATTGCAGTTCAGTTGATACAGTTCATCTGTAATTTTAGCCTTTGCAAGTAAGATATCCCTTTTTGGAAAGACACAACTGTCCCTTTGGAAGGTCATTATATTGTCTTGTTTTGTGAGCTCTTTCACTGATAAAAGATTAGTTTCCAGAGCAGGGACATACAGAACATTTTTCACAGGTCTCTTTCTGGTGACACTCTGGGAAATAGGACAGAAAACCATCTCCTATTTCTTCCAATTCCATTATTTGTCCATTAGTGGTTGTGTGGTGATTTTTTTGTTTTACTCTGGTCAAGGTGAATAATGAAATTTCTGTCATTTGTCATGTGATTCATATCTCTTGAATCAACACACCATGCCTACAAAGATAAGTTCCAATTTTTGGATAAAAAAAACCAATTCATTATCTGAAGCAAAATCAGTTTCTTCCTTCACACTTTTAACCTTTTCTAGTTTGTTTTGTTTTTGCATTCTAGCCTTCCAGATTCTGCAATCTGCTTTTAAATGGCCTTGTTTCTTGCACAGAAAACATTCACATGTTTCTTGCAACATATTACTTTTTTCCTATCCTTAATCTTTAAAGCAGATTCTGTGACGGAAGCGCCATCACTATCAATGCTTTCTGTTTTACGCTTATATTCATCCAAAGCTTGTCCTTAACATATTCCAATGTCAGTTGACCATCTGGACGTGCATCAAGTGCTGGGATAAAGCATTTCAAAACTTTCTGGTAAACCATAATTGTGCTGCAATATGAAAATCTTTTATTTCTTCTCTTGTACCTCTCAGGCGTTCAACCATTTCCAAGGAGTGCTTTATGTAATCCTGTATATCTTGGACTTCTATCAGTTTGATTTGTTATAGCTTTCTAATAAAATACAGTTTATTGTACAGATTACCTCTTTCATGCACCTTTTGTAGTCCTTCCCACATTTCGTTAGCAATTTCACACTTTCATATATGTATGACTTGATCATCTTCCCTAATTTTCCAACATGCGCATGCCTCCTGGGCAACTCCTCTTCCTGGTTGCGGCCCAGACAAGAGCCAGATTTTGAAAGAATGCCAATGCAAATAGAGAAATAGGTAGCACTTCTGTGGGAAGGTATGTTCCAACTTCTTTGGACAGCACTGTTAACGCTCAACGACCTCAAAATGGAGTACTTCCCCCTAGAGTCGGTAATTGCTAGTGGAGTAAAATCTACAAGGATGCCTTTTTGTAAGTCTGTAGAGAAGAACTGGCAGTACAGGTTGTTCCTTCCTGAGAAACAATTCATGCTGACCTGCAGAATTTTCTCTTGCTCAAAGAACACTAGTAGAGTTTCTGTTACCTACACAATTGGTTGACATGTGGTTTATGGAGAGGATATAACACCCAAAGAAAGAGAAAACAACAATTATCCCATGCCTATTTACTTAAATATTTGAAAAGATTCCTTAACACTCTGTAAACTGTTTCATTCATTGCACCTACATTAGTAGTTCAAATAGTTTTCTTAAATTCATTCTAGTTCTTATATAGGTATGTGTTTTGATAGGCAGGATGGGTGCAGATATGATTCTTTCCATCTATTCTTCTTTGCAAGTTTGTGCAACAACAATAACAGAAATTTAGCCTGAAATCTATCCCCAAAACCTAAATTTCATCTTGGCGTAGCTTGTAAATTCTCATTGAATAATTCACGGGATTATAAAGTGCATGAACTGCTTCCAGCAAAAAGCTTACTTTGTACAAAGAGTACATTGATCTCACTCATCCTGGTGTTTCTAGATATGTTGGAGCTTTATATCTCAGACTGGTCGGCAGTTAAGCTTTGGCAGCTCAGAACACTGAGGCACCAGAACATCTGGAGGATGCCAAGCTGGAAAAGATGATACAGGAAATAATACAAATCCTCTGTCAAACTTGAGATATGCACTGGCTGATTCACCCACTTTGCATTCAGTAATAATGTACATGTATAGCTCAAGTAACTTTCAAGTGCAAGGGAACGTTTTTTTCTCTCACATGAAGCATTTCCTGCATGCACCATTTGTGGGCGATTACATCTTAAATGAACTTTCTGTTTGTGTTATTATCTCATCTACACTGACATTTTTCATTAGTTCAGAATCAGATTAAGACCTATTTGCTATGATATTGGTGAGTTTTGGAAGCTGAATTGATTTACTAGTGTATTTGAATTGGAGCAAAAATGATATTTTGGAAGGCTTTTATTTATTTCATTTTTTAACCTTTGTAAATTAAGTCTACTGACTCTTGATGTCATTTCAATGTTTCTTCTTTGCAGGAAACACTTATTATATCTTAGTATTTTTTTTGTATGGTTACATTTGAAATTCATGATGGTTTTATCTTTTATATAACTGGTAAATTTATATTATTTCTTTACATAATTATGATTGTTTCCACCATAATTGTAGTAAATGCTGTTCTTACAGATATGCCTGAACACTATTTGCTCTTTAATTTATTTATTGTAATTTAATTTACATTACTCATTAGTGGAACTGTCCCAAAGGTATTTTTTCAAGAGGCAACTGGACTTTCTGGTTTTTCTTTGAACACATTTCTCTCCTTATCCAAGAAGCTTCTTCAGCTCTGACTGGACGGTGGGAAATGGAAGGATTTATGCAGACATCTGGACATCTTCAAAGAGTATAAATCCTTCCATTCCCCACCATCCACTCAGAGCTGAAGAAGCTTCTTGGATAAGAAGTGAAACATGTTCAAAGAAAAACCAGAAAGTCCAGGTGCCTCTTGAAAAATCACCTTTGGGGCAACCATGACCTGGATTACTGAGAATCTCCATAGACATTAGTGGAACTGTTATCTTGATATACAACTGAAATCTTCACGTTTGCAAAGAAACAAAATGAAGAAATTATCTTTGAAAGCAGGTCTTCAACTATAGATATTTTCTTTGTAACTATCTTAAATGCTATACCATTTTATCTTTATTTAGTATTTGCAGTCCTGTTCTATTCATTAATCCATTGCTTGAATTTCTCTTCCTTAAAAGTACAACATAATTGCATCCTAAGGAACTTATCAATATAAAGGAAGTATTTATTTCATATTAATACTAGCTGATAATCCAGCATTGCCTGGTATTTATAGATGTAGACAGGGAGCCATTGAGAGGGGCATTTCTTCCCCTTACTCCCATGCCCATCATCCCTGCCCTTTTCCTTCCCCCTCCCATGCGTTCCTCTTTCCCGCCCTGTCTGTGATCCTAGCACTTTGCCCCAAATCCATCAGGCGCTTCCCCATTGGCCCACTGGATGGTAAACATCACAGCTGGCTTTCCAGAGAAAGCTGTGAAGGAACAGACATCACAAACAATTGCCACTCTAGGATGCCACATCCCTCTCCTTAACAGCCCACACATTCCAGAGTTATGCTGGAACATGCACAGATACATACACAGACACCACCCACCAGGGGTTTCTCTCCCCCTCCCCCCAGTATTTGTTTCCAGAGGGTAAGTCATCTGTGTACCAAGTTTGGTTGAAATTGCTCAAGGCACTCCAAAGTTATGCTGGAACATGCATGCATACATACATACATACATACATACATACATACATACATACATACATACATATCAGGGGTGGGTTCCTCCCGGTTCGCACCGGTTCTTGCGATCCGGTTCGTCAGTGAACCCGGAAGTAATTAACTTCCGGGTTCCTAGCTCCTAGCCCCTGTCGCTGGGTGCCTGCAGGGTTTTTCTTTTTAAAAAACGCCTCTCTGGATGATCTTGAAAACCTGCAAGGTTGCTTTGGAAGGGGACAGATGGGCAGCATTTCCCCCTGCCCCCCTCCCTGGGAGCCTGCAGTTTTAAAGCAAGCCTTTGCACAGTAAAGAAAATCTCACGAGCGAGAGAAGTTCTTAATTGTTTTTACTGTGAAGTTGCAGAAGCTTCCGAGGCTGCAGGCAACCAGAGATGGGGTGGGCGAATGCTGCCTATCTTCCCCCTCCCAAAGCAACCTCTTCCAAAGCAACCTTGCAGGTTTTCAAGATCATCCAGAGAGACGTTTTTTAAAAAGAAAATCCTGAAAAGGATTTAGAGAGATGGGGGGGGGAGAATCCCCAGAACCAGAAGCGCAACCCGCCTGCTCCTCTGAGTGCAGCCCATTCCCGCTCCCAAGAAGAACGTTTTCTTTTTAAAAACGCCTCTTCAGAGAGGCGTTTTTTAAAAAGAAAATCCTGAAAAGGATTTGGAGAGATGGGCAGCTGGTCTTTTTTTGGGGGGGGGGAATCCCCAGAACCAGGAGCGCAGCCCATTCCCCCTCCCAAGAAGACCTTTTCCGCCTCGGCGGCTGCAGGGACCACCCCACCACTTTATTTTCCTCCTCCTCCTCCTCTCCTTCCGTCCTGAGCAGCAGCAGCGGCAGCCGAGCCGGGAAAGGGGCGCTTTGGCAGGGCTGTGGAAGCCCTGTCAAAGCGCACCTTTCCCGCCTTGCCGGCTGCAGGGACCACCCCGCCGCTTTATCTTCCTCCTCCTCCTCCTCCCCTTCTGCCCTGAGCAGCAGCAGCGGCAGCCGAGCCGGGAAAGGGGCGCTTTGGCAGGGCTGTGGAAGCCCTGTCAAAGCGCACCTTTCCCGCCGCGGCGGCTGCAGGGACCACACCGCCACTTTATCTTCTTCCTCCTCCTCCTCCCCTTCCGCCCTCAGCAGCAGCAACGGCAGCCGAGCCGGGAAAGGGGCGCTTTGGCAGGGCTTCCGCCGCGCCCCCAAGGACCGCTGACCTCGCGCCGCCGCTTCTTCTTCTTCCCCGGCCTTCCCAGTTAGCTTGCTTGAAGCTCCGAGGAGGCGGGAGGAGGGTCGCAGGAGTGGAAGTGGGGGGAAGAGCTGAGTGGCTGCCAGCCCCTTTTGCAGGAAAGTTAACTTTTCTTGGCAAAATCCTGCCCCCCCCCCCGTGTGGGTGAGTGGTCGGCTGTCCTCTTCCCGTAAGCCGCCTGGAGTTACCTGTGTGTGAGGTGGGCTGCCCTATGCATTTGCGTGTGTGCGCTGGAGAGAGAGTGAAAAAGAGAGGGAGAAATAATTATATTAATTAGATAGATCAGTCTTTCTCCACCTTGGAGACTTGAAAGTGTGTGGACTTCAACTCCCAGAAAGGGAGTTGGGAGAAAGGGAGAAAGGAGGAGAGAATGAAAGGAAGATGGGGGAAAGAAGAAAGAGGTAAGGAGAGGAGGATGGAAAGGAGAGAAAGAGGGGGAGAGAGGGTAGAAAGGGGAAGAGGAAGAGCAGGAGTAGGAGAAAGGTACAGGAAGAAGGAAGGGAAAGGAGAGCAGGAAGGAAGAAAGTAGAGAAGGGAGGAAGGGAGAAAAGAAAGGGAAAATAAGGTGGTGTTATAACAGGAGGAAGGGATGGTAAACAAAGCAACCCAAACTGTATATTATAACCTATTAAATGAAATAATAAATGTATAAGAATGATAAATGTTAAAACACTTGTAACCAAACGACATGCTATATGTGATGATGGGTTTTTTTCTTTTTGTTTTGTTTTGTTTTTATTGTTGTGGGTATGTGTCGTCTATGTAACAAAAAAAAATAAAAAAAATATTTTTATAAAAAGGTGGAGAAACACTGAGATAGATGATAATGAGATGAGGGAGGGAGAGGGAGAGAGAGAGAGAGACCATAACTAGATAGACAGATAGGCAGGCAGATAGACGGATGGATAGAGAGAAAGAGAGAGAGATAGGTAGGCAAGCAGATAGATGGATGGAGAAAGAGAGGGGGAAAGAGGGAGAGGGATACCATAACTGGATAGGCAGGCAGATAGACAGACAGACGGATGGATGGATAGAGAGAGAGAGGATGTATATAATTAAGGTGACCAGACGTCCCTAGCGAGGTCGCGGGCTGGCAGTAACCGCCGCGGCCTAGCTCCCCCCCCCCCGGTAAATGGTGTCCCTCTTTACCAATCTGAAAATCTGGTCACCTTACTTGTTTAGGTAATTCTGAGGTGGTTGATGGTTCTGTGAGTGCCTGTCATTTATAATTTTCCACATTGCCTTGATGGTTTTTATTCCAGTGACTTTGTCTTTCCTGTTCTTAGGCTTAGGAAAAAAAAACTGGTTTCATTGGCAGTCTTTTTTTTGGGGGGGGGGATTTTATTTTTTGGGTGTTTTCCTAGCACTGTCATAGTTTGTGGGTGTGGGTGGGTGTGTAATGTCCCACAGTTATCTATGCATTAATAATGATCTAGTAATATTAATAATATCTAGTAATTAGTAATATCTAGTAATAACATCGTCTTGGCCACTCCCACCAGGTCACATGGGTGGCAGACAACTCCCATCCGGTCACATGGGTGGCAAGCCACTCCCACAAAGGAGGCCACACCCACAGAGTAGGTTCGAACAATTTTTGAAACCCACCCCTGATACATACATACATACATACATACATACATACATACATACATACATACATACATACATACATCCTTTTATATAGAGATAGATAGAAGAAAGATAGAAGATAAGAATATAAATCAAAGAAAGTACAGTATTCACTTTAATATCATTAATTTTACCACACAAGCTTAAGGGAATTTTAAGCTAACCTCTTTATTTCTAATTAAATATTCTCTAAACGTTTTATCAAATTTATTTCACATTTTAGATATATTTTAGAGTATATGCATTCCGAAATATTAGAACTCAAAGAAATTTAATCCAAGCTATATTAAAGGATTCTTTTTGTATCTAAAGCTACTAGTATAGCTTGTCCATTACAGCCTACTCTTTCTGGGCTATATCCAATATATCAATAAACATAAGTTCCCTCATGTTTGATGATTTTTGATAAACCCCAACTGGAACTATATGTGGTAAGACCTTCTGAAACCATCCAGTCAGTATAAAATTAAGACCTTAGTATTCACACCAATTAATGAAATAGATCTATCACTAGTAAAAAGTTTAGGATATTTATCTCATTTTAAAATCAGTTTTATATACACCTGATAAAACTATGACCATTCGCCATTCTCAAAAGATTCATTACTTGCAAATGTTTTGTACCAATCTTTTGAAATGGTAGACCAGAATTTTCAGAATTGATTTCCATTCTGAATGGATATCCATTCTGAAAAATCTGGCCTACCATTTCAAAAGATTGGTACAAAACATTTGCAAGTAATGAATCTTTTGAGAATGGTGAATGGTCATAGTTCTGAAAATTCGGGGGGGGGGATAAAATTCTAACATTCCAGAACAAAAACTTTAGTATCTTGAAACTGCCTTATAGAATCCCGTAGTTCTTGAAAGGTCAGAGGAGCTTTCAGAAAATTTATTCATTTTTTAATCAAATTTATATGATGGCATAAATAACATCCTTCATTAAATGGTTTAATACCCGGCAGTAATGGCATTGTTATTTAAATAATTTAACTAGCTCAAGATGAAATAATAAAAAAATGTCTTCAGTATATGCAAAAAATATGTGCTTATGAATCTGGAAATTCTTTCACATTCTCTTTGACAATGAGAAACAATATGTGTTTTAAAATAATTATATTTGCAACAATATGAGAAATATGTAAACCAGAGATAGTCTGAATGTGCATCAGAGGACAAAGGATTAAATTTGCACTTTCCTGCTGAAGCAGCTTTGATCCCTTTGCTCTTAACAGTAAACTATAGTGGCTCAAATTGAGCTGCATATTTTCCAGTTCTGATAGCCAAAGGGGCAGTGCAAATTAAGCAATGTGTCTGCTTCACTTTTAAGAAGGGGGGCATTTTGTTTTATGCAACAGCCTCAAATGGATGATTTGCATAAATTTTCATCAAAAGAAATTATCCCTCATAAGTCAGATCTAGTTTGTATGCAATTGTCAGAAAGATTCAATGGAAATGTAACAGTAATTTTGAAACATCTACATTTAATCTCCTTTACAAAAGAATATAAGAAGTGTAAACAAGGTGAGTTTTTTGAGGTTGTTTTAGAATAACATTGTAAACATCACCTTTAGCATTTTTATTAAGGTCAAGTACAAACAGTGACCGGAAAATGTTTGACCTTTCTATTATGTACTCTGAAAAATGTGTGCATGCACACACAAACACACACATACAGAAGATACAGATAGAAATAGAGATAAGAAAGATAACTGATTCTTGCATGGTACTTTAAAGCTTAATGAATTGATTGCATAATAAGCTTTTATTCTATTTATCCTAAGTTTGTATACTTTGTTGACAGACCTTCAAAGACAAGAATCTCTTTAGTATTATGGAACTATTTTAGATAGTAAACATTTAGATGGTACCATTTTGATGGTAAACCCAAGATCTGTAAGAGGTAAGGCATATAATTTATCATTCAATTGCATCTCACTTCATACTTTTAGCATCTCAGAATTAAATAATATGTTTTAATTCATAAAAGCTTATACTATAATGTCACTGGCTAGACTTTGTGATATAAATAAGGCTGAGATATAAAAATTTCCCTAAGGCTGACTAGGAAACAGAGATGGAAATCAAAACCTCTTATGTGAGATATTCCTGATATTTCACAGCTTAGTGAAGCCTCCAACTAATATGTTAATCAAACCAAAATGTTGTGTAATTGTCATGATGACATGAACAAAATGTCTGCCTTGAAGAAGATGGATTTCTATATTCAGCTCAAATACAGTAATCAAGCAGTTATGTTAAAGAAACTGACCTAATCTAAAGCTGTCTTCTTTTGGACAGAACATGCCAACTCAAGGCTCTCCTTTCAGTGCAGCAAAGGTGGGTTTCAGGGGGTATGGTCCGGTACGCAAGAACCAGATCCAGAAATCTGGCATGTATTTGCGTACCGGGTCCTCCGGAGGCCACGTACTAGAATGTTCCCTCCCCTGGCCTGCCTCCCCTCACTCCCCCTGCCTGCCCTGCTGCTGCTCTCTCTCTCACTCTCACCCTGCCTGTCTGCACCATGCTTGCCCCGCCCACCCACTTCCTTTGCCCGCCCAGCTGGCAGGGCTGTAGCCGGCCCAACCGAAGGTGCATCGGTGGCGAGCAGTAAGTGAAGCGAGTGCCGGCCAGTATCCCTGCCTGCAAGCAAAAGGTCTTTGGAAGCTGAGCGGCTCCCTCCCCTTTCCCCTCCCTTTTGCAGAAACTCCTCTTGCTGCACAATTGGGACCCCTCCATCTTTCCTAGTTTTCAACTTCACTTGTCCAATTATCTTCTCCTGCCAGCCCCCCCCCCCCCCGGCATGTTGCTGCTTGGAGGGGGGAGATTTCTAGATTTGCAGGGCTGAGAAGAAAAAGAGAAGGGGGAACAGGCCCTCCAAGGCTCCCCTTTGGTGTGTACCAAGGACCTGTGGGTAGCCAGGAATGACTGAGGCGGAGACAGGAATAAAGGCTAACAAGTTTATTCCCTTAAAAGAACAAGCTAACAGTTCAGAACCGGCTTAGAACAGGAATGCCGCTGCTGCTCGTTGGACAGCTCCCTATTTATGCAGGAGCTGTCAAACGATCAGCCAATCAGATGTCGAATCGCTTCCCGCTTAAACTCCTTGTTTTGGCGGCTGCGCAGAACATAACACCCCTCCCCTCTAAGTTCGCGCAAGCGTAGTCTTGCAAGTACGCTGGCCGCCGCCTGATTCGGCTGGCATTTTGGGCACCCGGCAACATGGGCGGCTATGTCCTGGTCCAGCTTGGGCCACCAGACATAACTTCTGCCCAGGGCTTTCATTCGGACAATGCCGGGGTGTGCAAGGTGAAGCTGTTGCAGGACGGTAGTCCTCAGTGAGGCCGGCACCACGACGCGGTGGCCCCACAGCAAACAGCCGCGCTGAACGGAGAGTTCCACCAGCCGTGATTTGAAAGGACGGAAAACAGGATCTACGGGGTCCTTGGGCCACCCTCGCCTAACCCAATCTAGTGCCCGGGATATTACCTGATCCCTTGCGGACGACCGGGCGATGTCGGCGGCAGAAATTGGAAGGTTGAGGTCGTCAATGAGGAATACGGGGGCGGCAGCAGTAGGGTCTTCAGGAGCGTCTGGCAAAGGGCAACGGCTGAGGGCATCGGCGTGAGCGATCTGTTTCCCTGGTCGGTGCAGTAGCAGATAGTCGTAGGAGGCGAGGAACACAGACCATCGTGTCATTCGGGGAGACAGCACCTGCGGGGCCGGGCGGTCGCCGGCAAGCAACCCCAGTAAAGGCTTGTGGTCAGTGACAATTTGGAAGGGGCAGCCGTACAAATAATGATGGAAACGCCGCACCCCGGCCACAATAGCGAGGGCCTCTTTATCAATTTGTGCGTAGTTGCGCTCAGAAACAGAGAGAGTGCGGGAAAAATAGGCAACCGGCACCTCTGCTCCACTAGGCAACTGGTGTGACAGGACGGCGCCCACCCCGTAGGGTGAAGCGTCGCAGGCGAGCACTAAAGGCAAGTGCTCGCTGTATTGAACAAGGACGTTGTTGGAGATCAGGAGATGTTTCACAGCCCTGAATGCGGAAGCCTCCCGCCGGCCCCAGACCCAGGCAGCCCCCGAGTCAAGGAGACGGTGGAGTGGCTCTGCGACAGAGGCTTTATGCGGCAGGAAGACCGCATAGAAATTGAGTAGGCCTAAAAAGGCCTGTAATTCAGCTCTATTAGTAGGAGCAGGGGCCTCAAGGATGGCTTTGGTCTTGGCCGCAGTGGGATGGATTCCATTGCCATCAATGAGGAACCCCAGGAACTCTATCTGGGACACCGCAACCTGGCATTTGTCTCTCTTAACCTTCAGGCCCATGTTTTGGAATTTTTGGAGAACCATGCGCAAACGGGCCATGAGTTCATCCATGGAGGTGGCTGACACAAGGACGTCGTCAAAATAGGGGACGACGCCTTGGAGTCCTTGGAGCAAGCGCTCCATCAAGCTTTGAAAAAGTCCAGGGGCGATGCTCACCCCAAACTGCAATCTGCGGCAACGGAATGCACCCCGGTGCGTGATGATTGTCTGTGCCTCAGCTGCTTCGTCGTCCACGACCAGTTGTTGGTACGCCTGTGCAAGGTCGAGTTTCGCAAAAATTGACCCCTCGCCCAGAGTGTGTAGGAGGTGCTGGACCACTGGCACTGGGTACGCATTTGAAGGCAGGGCACGGTTGATCGAGCAGCGGTAGTCTGCGCAGATCCTCACACTGCCGTCCGGCTTAATTGGCAGCACGATGGGTGTTTCCCATCGTGCATGATCCACTGGCTCGAGGACGCCCTGAGCTACGAGTTTGTCCAGCTCGGCGTCCACCTTCGGCTTGAGTGCAATTGGAACTCGGCGTGGCTTCATTCGCACCGGCTGCACTGATGGGTCGAGGTTGAAAGACACAGGCGTTCCTGTGTATTTGCCTAAAGTGCCATCGAAGACAGCTGGAAACTCGTTGACTAAGCAGTCGAGTGCAGTTGCGCCGAGGTGGTGGATTCCGCTGACTTGCATACCTAGGGACTGGAACCAGTCGAGACCTAGAAGGCTGGGCAGTCGTCCCTCGACTATGATGAGGGGTAGCCGGCCGTCAAACCCCTTGAACTGCACTCTGACTTTCCGGGTGCCAATTACTGGAATCAGGTTGCCCTGATAGTCCCTTAATGTTAAATGACAGTCTTGTAATTGGCGTTTGGACAGCTGAGGCAAGAGACGTTTGATGGTGCTCCAAGACACTATGGACGTTGCGGAACCGGTGTCGAGCTCCATCTCACAGGGCTTCCCTTCTATCGTCACAGATAGTTGGATCTTCTTTTGCAGCAGGTGGCAAGAGAGGTCGTGATTAGAATTTCGTAGGATTGCATGGCAGTCCGTTCTAGCTTTCTTGGTTCGAGATGGCCGAGACCGCTCGGCTTGGGACTCTGGAGAGGACATGGGCTGCGCTGCTCGGCACACCCGAGCGATGTGGCCCTTTCGTCCACACCGCTGGCAGAGGGCTTGTCTGAATCTGCACTCAGCTCTTTCGTGATTGCCTCCGCACCCACTACATGCAGATTTAGAGTTGCCCTTTCGCCGATGCCAGCTCTTTCTGTTCGCCTCCTCAAGGCGGTTAATGTCCTCATCCTGGGTGTCCGCATCGGAATCTTCACTTTCTGAGTCAGGTGAACCGGCCACAGTGTTAAAAGCGTTGGCAGCCTGCGTGGAAGGGGCAGACCGGGCCTTCGCGATGGTAGCTAGGGAAGCCTCAGCCATCTCGGACGCCCGAACTTCGTCAAGGGCGGTTTGAAACGAAAGATCTGTTTTTGTCAGTAACCGCTTTTGAAGCTTGAGGTCTCGGATGCCACACACTAGGCGGTCGAGGAGAGCTTCATCGAGGTCTCGGAACTCACAGTGCAGGGCGGCTGAGCGTAAGGCAGCAACGTAAGCGCTGACGGACTCCCCCTCAGCTTGGCTCCGCTGATGAAAGGCGTGCCTGCGGGCTATCTTGGACGGCGATGGGGCATAATGGCTTGTCAGCTTCGCCAGCAGCACGGGCCAGGGGATGGCCTTAATAGGTTCCGGAGCTGTAAGAGCCCTGGCAGTATGAAAAACATCTTTGCCACAGACGGACAGGAAAAACGCGCATTTCCGCTCGTCCGTCAGCTCGGTGAGGTCGTGTGCGACCAAAAAACACTCGAACCGAGCCGTGTAGGACTCCCATGTCTCAGAGCCATAGTTGAATGGCGCGAAATTCAACGTGGCCATTCCTGTCAGAGCCACGACGTCTCGTCGCGGGAAACTTAAGCGCGGTTCTAGTGACTCAGCGAGCGACTTCAGCAGTAAGTGACTTCAGCTTCTCGCACCTCAGTTTGGCAATCCCACCCTCGTCGCCAGTGGTGTGTACCAAGGACCTGTGGGTAGCCAGGAATGACTGAGGCGGAGACAGGAATAAAGGCTAACAAGTTTATTCCCTTAAAAGAACAAGCTAACAGTTCAGAACCGGCTTAGAACAGGAATGCCGCTGCTGCTCGTTGGACAGCTCCCTATTTATGCAGGAGCTGTCAAACGATCAGCCAATCAGATGTCGAATCGCTTCCCGCTTAAACTCCTTGTTTTGGCGGCTGCGCAGAACATAACACCCTTCCCTTGGCATTTTTGCAACCAAATTCTCTCCCCCCCCCAAAAAAAACAGAGGACTCCTCCACCCGAATACTACAGGGCAGAGCAGGCTGGCCCAATAACTGGGCAACACATGAAGAGGCTGCAGCAGCTCTGTTCTGAATGGAGGGAGAGGAAAAAAGTTGGGATTCTCCTGCTGCAGCCCTTAAATGGCAGAGAGAAGCCAAACTTTTCCCCTCCATTCACAGAGGAGCTGCTGCTCCCTTTATGCCCCCCCGCCCCCTCCCTCCCAGGGGCCGAAGTACCTGAAAGGGACAGGCAGGCTGCCATGGCTCAATTGAGGAGACTTTTCTGAGAGGAGAAAGTGCTCTGGTCCGATTGCACCCGATCTGGTGGAGTGCCCACAACCGCCCGTCGTCACCAGGGAGACAGCCAGTGCAGGTGAGCCATGCAGTTGCTCCGATTGCACAGGAGCTTCACCAGCTTGGGTGTAGCTGGACCGGAGCACTTCCTCTTCTCAGAGAAAAGGGCCAAAAAGCCCAGCACCCCAAAAAGGTATGCACGAATGCGGTGACAGGGAAGTGGAGAGAACTGGAGGGGATTCCCTCAACCATCTTCCTTTGCTCCCCTCCCTGGAGGGAAGACCAACAGGAGGCTCTTTTGGGGGCAGGGGAGAGAGCTGCATGGTCTCTGGGCTGCCAAAAACAATGGTTGAAGTTGGGCCCCCATGCCTTTTGGAGCTCTGCTTGTCCATCCACAATAGATTGCCAAGAAAAAGAAAAGATAAAGCAGGGAAGGAAATTTGCAAGACGGTGGCAATACTCTAAAATTACTTAAGAAAGGAAGATTCATCTGGGAAGCAACTCCCAGTTCTGTTTTCTTTAAGGCACCCACCAGTGGACCTTGGAGACAGGTGTGTGTGTGTGTGTGTATGTGTGTGTGTGTGTGTGTGTGTGTGTTTTTTCCCCAAAAGGCCCGGGAGGGGGGGGTGCCTATCCCCGGCCACACATTTTTCCAGATGCTGCAGTGGAACAAAAGAGAGAGGGGGAGAGAAGGGGTAGTTGTCCTCTATCAGGCTTGTGCAATGAGGAAGGAGAAACTACTTCTCTCCCCCAAATCGCTGGCCTGTTAATTTGAAAATGAGCAATAAAAGAGAAGCATATTTCTGTACATAACACTGAGAAGTGTTGAGGAGCTGAGGGGTGTGTGCGTGAGTCAGGGTATACCAGACGGGAAATATTGTTTTGTATTCCAGTTAAATTAGAACTGGTTCTTTGTGAAGGATCTGTGAAAATTTTAAAATATTGCAATAAGGCCCAAGAAAAAAAATAAAGAAAGATTTAATTAAAGGAGAAGAGAGAGAATGGTAAAACATCCACTAAAGGCCTTTCTAATGTGTTTTCAATTGTAGGATTGGAAATATTTGATTTACTGTATGATTTAATGTTGAAAAAGAATAATTTTTATCAGTATAAGCAGAGGTGTATTCTTCAGCCTTTAATGCAGTTTGCAAAAATCATTGTAGTAAACTGAATACCACTGTAGAACATCATTCCTCACTAAAAATGCAATTTAATGGAGAGTAAAGTAAGATTTTACACAGCCAAGAAAAAATGTATAGAATAGGTGGTGCCTGACTCAACTGGAAGTAACTATGAGACAGATCTGTGAGATGGAAACTTATCAAACAGATCCAACCTAGAAGTGAGAAATTTATTGACAGAACAATTAGAGAAATGGGATGCCTTCAGAAATTGTGGGTATGCCATCACTGGAGGTTTTTAAGAAGAAATTTGTCCATAATAGTATAGAGTCTCATCTCATGCTTCCACAGGGGTTGGACTAGAAAGCCTTCAAGGTCCCTTCCAACTCTGTTATTCTTTATAAATCTCTACACTCAGTCTTACCAAGAGAATGGTGATAAACAATACTTGGAAATGTACAGCAGGTGGTCTTTTGACAGCAAAACCTCATTTTATTGGCTAGTATCAAGGGGAAGATGACTTTGAAAATGCTTCCTCTGCCACCATAACATGCAAGATGAGGCAAGGACTAGCTGGGAGGGGAGGGGCAAGGAGAAGCCAGGCCAGATGTCCCTCCATGTGAGTGACATTGGTCATGCCCATCCAATCACATGACCTTACCCACCTAGCCACTCCCACCTGGTCGCATGATTGCCAAGCCACTCCCACCCAGTTACACGACCGCCAAACTACTCCCACCCAGTCACATGACCGCCAAGCCACTCCCACCCAGTCACATGACTGCCAAGCCACTTCTACCCAGTCACATGATCCCCAAGCTACTCCCACAAATCAGGCCACACCTATAGAATAGATTCTATAATTTTTTGAAACCCACCACTGCAGTGCAGCCATCTGGATCTATAGGCCATTCCATGGCAACTGGGTTGTTCACATTGGTGCTGCTGGATTGTTTGCAACCGCTTCTGTGGCCTCCATGGGGTTCCCATAGCCCACTTCAAATGGTCTTTTCTCAAGCCTGGTCCATGGGTCAGTTGATAGAAACCTTCCTATATGACGAACAGTATGTTGAAAATTTTCATATTGCGAATGCAAGGATGTTTTAACCGCTTGCTGTTTCCTATAATTTCATGTTAGTGCTAGGTAGAAAACAGACCTTACTTTTTTAATCAACCAGATCTCATTACATTTCAGGAAAGATTTTTTTTCAACTGTCTGTCAAAGAATAGTAGAATTTCTTCAGGTATAAAATGGTGTGCTGGCATTTACAAAGTGATCTAGAATTACATTGATTTATTTAAATGTATATGATGTTCCCAACTGTATTCTGATTGATAGAGTGTCAAACTGGCTCTCAACTTCATTCTTCAGCCTTATTGAGTAACCTTGAAACAATCCCTCTGCATGACTACCTCCTATCTTAGTTAAAAGAAAAGAGAAAAACTCCTTAAAGGAAAGTTGATGTTTAAATAGTTTGTATTCATTTATGTATTCATTATGAAATTATAGCATCAGAGCCTCTAGACCATGTAGATAAGGCCCCCTGCCTCTGTGTCACTCCTCAATAAAAGTAAAGGTTCACCTTGCACATATGTGATAGTCATTTCCGACTCTAGGGGGCAGTGCTCATCTCTGTTTCAAAGCCGAAGAGCCAGTGCTGTCTGAAGACATCTCTGTGGTCATGTGGTCAGCATGGCTAAATGCTGAAGGCGCACAGAACGCTGTTATCTTCCCATAAAAGGTGGTCCCTATTTTTCTACTTGCATTTTTACGTGCTTTCGAACTGCTAGATTGGCAGAAACTGGGACAAATAACGGGAGCTCACTCCATTATGTGGCGCTAAGGATTCAAACCACCGAACTGCCTACCTTTCTGATGGACGAATTCAGTGTCTTAGCCACTGAGCCACCTCACTCTCACTCTTCAATAGCTGGAAGTAATAAGCACGATTGGTAATATTCTACCTTTTAAGCATTCCTTATTTCTGGCATTCAAAAATAATTCAGCATTCACCACTCAAATGAGCGCTATAAACGAGACTGGAAAAAATGGATTGATTATATAAAAAATAAATACGGGACCAAGAAATTCCAGATAGCCTATGCTTAAGATCAGGAATGATTTAAATTGTTTAAAGTTAGTTTAGCAAGGAGGAGCTAAGTTCAATGTAAAGATGTTATTAATTTCTTATTCTTTTTTTTCAATATATCTTAGACTGTGTTTGTTAAAAATCTATACCGTGTACGGGTTCTGGGAAGTCGGGGGGAGTAGGTTGTGGGGGGTTGGGGGGGAGGGTGGGGGGGAGGAATATATCAGGTTAGATGATATGTGTTAGATTTCAATGTAATTTGACTCCATATGTATACTGTTTTTTTTCTTTATTCTATATTTTCATTACTACTATTATTACTACTTTTTCTTTAAAAATAGGATAGGCTAAACATATTGACATGTAGCGGAAATACACCAAGGAGAGGAGGAGCGGGAAAGAAGAAGGATGGGAAGAGAAGGATAGGAGAGAGGGTAAGGGGGGAAGATGAGAAGGATAAGGAGGAGTGGATTGTTGAGAGAGGAGTAGTAGAAAGGGAGGGGAAGTAGAGTAGAAAAGGATGATGGAGGGAAGATAGAAAGTTGGAGGGTGGTAGAAGAAAGAGGTGTATGGAGAGCAGAAGAGCTATAATGGGTTTCTATCTTTTTTTTCTTTGGGCATTGTTGACAAGAGGAACTGATGTAATTATTATTTAACACTATATGATATGGGCTATGTATAGTATACATGTGAGTGTGTGTTATGAAAATGAAAATGGAAATAAAAAATTTTAACGCTAAAAAAAAATTCAGCATGAAAACCTTCTTATTGTATCTCCTATTAAATATGTTGAGTAAATAAATACTCCTTTTATTTTGGCATATTCACCTAAATTAGAACTTCTCCTCATATATTCTTTGAGGTTTCTCTAATTAAGCTCAGGAAGGGCTGATGAAAAGCCAACTTTCCTTGATGAGCGAAGCCCCTCATTTACAGTCACATTTTGCCAGTTACGTGGAAGTGTTTAATTTCTTCACATGAAAAGGTTAGAATTGTGTTAATTTAAAGGAGACAATGACATAATTAATTTACCCAGCAAGAAAGCAAGAGTTTACAGAAGAAATCTGCACAAAACTGCTGGTGCCAAAATGTGACCTCTGGCATCTGTTCTTACACTGAATTATCTTAGGGGTTAGCTCATCTATGCAATTAAAGGCTTTGCTAAAGAAACTCAGAGAGAAAAAGTGTGAGAGACAGTCTTCATCTGTAATACGATGTTTGGTTCATTTTAGGTTTCATTTTATTTGCATGACAGAGGGAGAGTTCACATAGCTGCTACTTCAGGGGTGAGTTCCTGCCAGTTCTAACCTCTTCTATAGAAGAGGTTCCACAAATCTATAGTGCCGTTTAGAACCGGTTCCTGCTCCCTCCCCCCGCCTGTCCGCACATCATCAAAATGAAGAGGGAGAGGAGGAATTTTGGGAGTTGAAGTCCACAAGTCTTAAAGCTGTCAAGTTTGAACACTCCTGGGGGGTTTTTTCTAAAGGGTTAGGGGCGCAAGGGTCTTGTAACATGACAGCTTTAAGACTTGCGTGCTTCGGCTTCCGGGGCGGGACCTTGCTGTTGGCGGCGGCTTAATTGAGCTGCCCCCAGGTTTCTAGTCGCGTTATCTGCCTAAATACTTGGTAGATACCTCATTCTTCAGGCAAAGAAGAGTGAGAGAGAGATCCAGCTGGTAAGAGCTTTCTTTGAAGTTTGCAGCTTTTTTTTCTGCTGCGAACAGAAGGGGGGGGCAACCAAAGCTGAATCATATCTCCGTGCCAGAAACCTCGGCTGTTTTCATTACGGCGCAAAGTAAGGAACCCCCTCTTAGGACAATTTTTGAGATATTTATCTGAAATTAATACAAGCAGAATCCGTACCTGAGAACCTTATCTGCTTTTCCTTAAAAAAAAATCCTAGCTTCAGTTTTACAAGAGTTTCCTTCATACAATTGGTTTCTTAAAAATAATAAGCTCCTAAAATGGCGATTCTACAGCTTTCGCAATTGTAATAATGTAATTATAATGCTACATTCCTGACTCTTCGGCGAAGAACAGTGATAAAAGATCAAAGGAATAGCCTCTCACTAATTAGTTTCACTTCTCTGAAGAGCTTACAAAACTTTTTTTTTATCAACCTTTAAAAGTTTTAAAAGACTCTTTGCTAATATAGAGACATTCCAAACACAGGTGAATATGCTGAACTGTTTTGGTATAATGCTAATCTTTTGAAACCTTCCGTAAACTTTCTGCAAAAAGGGAGGAATAGTTTGCAAGCAGTATCTTATTAATTAGCTTTACTTCTCTGAAGAGTTTACAAGACTTTCCTCTTATTAACTTTGCAAATATATATTTCGATACAGAGAAGTCTAAAATGGCGCTGAATATGCCGAGCTGCTTTGTTACAACGCCCTTTTCTGAAAACTTTTGAAAAACCCCTAAGAACAAATAAAGAGGTGACCAAATTTTATTTTTTATTTTTTCTTTTGTAAGCTGCACAGCGGGCCAGCAGAGTTTGATTAATTGCTTGAAGAAAAGACATAATGGCATCAAAATTAAATCCTGTGAAATTACCTCCTAGAAGTACGTCCCCCATACCTGGCACAAAGTTGCAGCCTCCACCCTCTATGCCCCCTAGTGGAGATTTGCTAACGAAAGAATTCTTTTTGGAAACGTTTAGAGAATTTAGAGAGCAGAATTTAGAAACTTTCAGAGAATTCAGAGAGGAAATAAAGAATGAGATGAAAGTCTTATATGATAAGTTTGATACTAGGATTGCCAAAATAAATGATGATATGGTGGGACTTGTAAATGTACTGACAGAACATGTTTCTGGAATGGAAGATAATTTAGAGGTTCTTAATGAAGCCAACACTAATTTGACATCCAAAACTGAAGTGGTGCAACAAAAAGTTGAAAACGCTAAAAAACAAATTATTATGATACAGTACAGACAGATGGAGCTTGCATTAAGAGTCAGGGGGCTGCGCGAAGATAAACAGGAGAACTTTAAGCAGAGTTTTTCAGAGGCTTTTGACCGCCTGGTGGGAAGACCGGGGTCCAACTTTGACTGGCAGATCGATAAAATTTATCGCGTTAACTCTTGGGTGGCAAAACAGAAGCAACTTCCCTGAGATGTAGTTATATACTTTGCTACAAGAGAGTTCAGAAACATGATACTACAAGAGTCCTATAACACCAGGCTTCAAATTGGCGGACAGGATCTGATTGTCTTGAAAGAAATACCACCTCAAATGCTAAGAGCCAGGAGAGATTATGCTTTTCTGAAGAGCTCAGAAACCGTCAGATAAAGTATAGATGGGATGTGCCATTTGGTATTATAATTACATTTGACAAGCAAAGATACCGTCTCAACTCTGTATGGAAAGCTCGAGATTTCTATCACAAGATTCTGAAGGTGGGACACCCTGAATGATCTGGATCTGGAGAAAGACCACAAGAAGGACAAGATAAACAGCAAACCACACAACTACCAGACAAAGCGTACCATCTCCTCCTCCCGGAAGGGCAAGGGGTCAGGGAACAAAGACCTAGCCGTATGACTACCAGACAAATGGAAAAACAAGCTACAATGCAACAATCTCAACAATCACCAGCCATTGATCAAGGAGTTACAGCAACAAGCTCAGAAGCCGTGGGAGGAGCCAGGCCAAAGATTAGACAGGCCATGCAGGAGGCTCTCAAAAAGCTTCAGGCAACCAAAAATGACAACTAAGATTTTGACATGGAATGTTAATGGACTGAACTCTCCACAGAAGAGAAAGAAAATATTTCATTATCTCAAACAGTTCAAGAATGATATAATTTGTCTGCAAGAAACTCATATCAAATCAACTGATCAAAAATATTTGTTTAACCCCAAACTTGGTCAACATTTTGTGACCTCTGCTACGGAAAAGAAAAATGGCATAGTTGTATACTTAAGAAAAGACATTAAGGCTGAACTAATTGAAGCAGATCCCTTTGGAAGATATATCACACTAGACCTAATCTTAGAAGGGAAAAAGACATTACTTTTGGGAATTTATGCTCCTAATCAACAGCAAGATGGATTTTATAGAAATCTTCATGCTAAATTAGTACAGTGGGACTTTAAGTCTTGTATACTATTGGGTGACTGGAACGGCGTGATTGACACTAAAAGAGATAAGAAGACCTCTCGCCCAAATACTAAAATCCGAGCTAAGTTACCCAAATCTTTTTTTGACATGATGGACGACTTCGAATTGCGAGATGTTTGGCGAGAAAGAAATGCAGAGGAATATGACTTCACCTTTTTTTCTGATAGACATCAATCCCTTTCAAGGATTGATTTTATACTAATTACTAATGATTTACTTTCTAGAGTGAAGAAGACAAAGATTGCGGCGAGGGTTCTTTCGGATCATAACCCAGTTTGGATGGAATTGGGAAGGGTAGTGCAGGCAAGAAGGTCTTGGAGGTTGAATGAAAACTTATTTAGATATGAAAAGTACATTAATGATTGTAAAAAATTGTTATCTGAATACTTTGTTCTGAACATGAATAAGGGTACATCTATGGAATTTGTATGGGATGCAAGCAAAGCGTATATGAGAGGAGTACTGATGAATATAAACAAAATACATAGACATAAACAAGGGCAAAAACGGAAAGAATTGGAAGAGGAAATTAAAGGGAAAGAGTTGGAATTAACATTGAATCCAGGCGATACAAAGGCTAAGGAAGCAATCTCCATATTAAAATCCCAATTTGATATGTTGATCTCTGACCAGGTAGCCACTAGTTTATTATATGCAAAACACAACACTTTTTGTAACGCAAACAAACCCGGCAGGTGGTTGGCTTATCAGATTAGGAAAAAAAGAAAAATTCAAAATGTATCCAAATTGTGTTATAGAGGGAAGGAGGTGTTTCAACAGGAGGAGATTCAAAAGGCATTTCGGGAATTTTTTACAGAATTGTACAAAGGGGACAAAATTAGGGGTTTAGACATAGATAAATACTTAGATAACGAGAAAATACCCCTAGTTAGAGAAGAGTACAGGCAAAAATTGAACCAACCAATAACCTCTGGGGAAATCCTGCAGGTAATCAAACAACTAAAGTTAGGGAAAGCGCCAGGTACAGATGGCTTGACAGCGGTTTACTATAAAAACTTACAGTTAGAAATGGTAGAACCTCTTAGAGAACTATTTAATAAAATTCAAATGGAAGGTAAAGTGCCCCCATCATGGAAGACAGCGTTTATATCGTTGATACCCAAAGAAGATCAAGATATTACCCAACCAAAAAATTATAGACCTATTTCATTACTTAATGTAGATTATAAAATGTTTACTAAAATACTAGCAAATAGGTTAATGGTGGTTATTCAACAATTAATACATACCAACCAAACAGGTTTTATACAGGGGAGACAGATGAAGAGTAATGTTAGACTAATTATTAATGCTTTAGAATATTTGGGAAAGAACAATCAAATCCCTGCTGCGTTCATATTTCTGGATGCTGAGAAGGCCTTTGATCGAGTTAATTGGCAATTTCTGTTGAAGATATTGCAAAAAATGCAGATAGGAGATAGCTTTTTACGGTCAATTAAAGCAATATACCAACAGCAAACAGCTCAAATCATAGTCAACGGAAGTTTAACAGACTCCTTTCAAATCGGAAAAGGTACAAGACAGGGCTGTCCTTTGTCCCCACTATTGTTTATTATAACTTTGGAAGTATTGTTGAATAAAATACGGGGCTTGGATGGTCTAAAAGGGATCAAGATTAGGCAGCAAGAATACAGACTCCGCGCTTTTGCGGATGATTTGGTCATAATATTGGAACAACCACAGGAATCTAGTATGGTTTTAATGAACACGATTAATCAATATGGTCAAGTGTCTGGTTTTAAAATAAATTTAGGAAAAACCAAAATATTAGCTATAAATATGAATACTAAACAAAAGGAAGAACTAGGAGGGATGCTAGGATGTGAGGTAGTTAAAAAAGTCAAATATCTTGGGGTCAATATTTTAGCCTCAAATGGGAAACTATATAAGCATAATTATGAACCACTTTGGCGGAGTATACAGATAGAGATGGAAAAATGGGAGAAACTGCACTTATCTCTGTTGGGGAGGATAGTGGCAGTGAAAATGAACATTTTACCAAAATTTTTATTTCTTTTTCAAATGCTACCTATACTTTAAAAAGATGCGAATCTTTTAGAATGGCAGAAGAGTATCAATAAATTTGTATGGGCTGGAAAGAAGCCGAGGGTAAAGATGAAAATAATGCAAGATGTACGCGAGAGAGGAGGCATGAAATTACCTAATCTAAAATTATATTATGAGGCAGTGGCCCTATCCGCAATTAGTGATTGGACCCATTTAACCAATGATAGAATATTGAATATCGAGGGACATGATCTGGTATATGGTTGGCATGCTTACTTGTTATTCAACAAAAAATTGGATAAGAACTTTAAAACTCATATTTTAAGAAATGCCTTATTGCGGGTCTGGAAAAAATATCAATATAAACTAAATGATAAGTTACCCATGTGGGCAATTCCTAGACATGCAATTGAAAATATGAATATAGAACAAAAACACGATAGAACCACTTACAGACAACTTCTCACTTCAGAAAGGGGGGTTCTACAATTAAAATCTTTAGAGGTACTAAAAGAGGAGAAGGTAGTTCAAACATGGTTCCAGTATGGCCAATTACAGGCCAGGTGGAAAATAGACCAAAAAACTGGTTTTGTCAAAGTTGAGGATAATTTGTTTAAACAAATAAGAGATCAAAGCTTAATGCATATAAAGAGGATATATAATGTACTAATACAGATGGATTCGGAAACAGAATTGGTTAAGGACTGTATGATAAAGTGGACTCAGAATATTGAAGAACCAATAATGCTGGACACGTGGGAAAGAATATGGGTAAGAAATGTGAAATTTTCACAAGCACAAAACCTGAGAGAAAATTTTTATAAGATGTTTTATAGATGGCATTTAGATCCTAAAAAGCTGGCTTCTATGTATCCGAACGTACAGCCTAAATGTTGGAGATGTGGTTCTCTCGATGCTACATATTTTCATATATGGTGGACTTGTCGAAAGGTTAAGGCATTTTGGATAAAAATGTGGTGGATCATGCAAAATATCTTCAAAAGAAGGATAAAATTCACTCCGCAGTTATTTTTACTAGGTATATGTACTGACTTTACAGCGATAGAGACCAATTTGGTTCTGCACCTAATAACGGCAGCAAGACTGTTGGTGGCGCAATACTGGAAGAAGGAAGACGTGCCTACAACTCAAGAATGGACATTGAAAGTTACAAACCTAGCCGAGATGGCTAAAATATCGGCATATCTTAAAGACCACTCAAATGAGAGATATAAACGAGACTGGAAAAAATGGATTGACTATACACAAAACAAATATGGGACTAAGAAATTCCAGATAGCTTATGCTTAAGATTAGGAATAAGTTAAATTGCTTAAAGTTTGGATAACAGCAAGAAGCTGAGTTCAACGTAGAGATCTTATTGACTCTCTTTTTTTTTCTTTAATCTCCTTTGTTTTAACAAATTTTAGACTGTGTTTGTTAAAAAGCTATACTGTGTACAGGCTCTGGGAAGTCGGGGGGAGGGAAGGGAGGTGGGGTCTTAGGGGGGAGGGGGGAAATATAGTATGTGTTAGATTTTAAAGTAACACGATTGCACTTGTATACTGTTGCTCTTTAATTCTAGTGTAAATATAGGACAAGCTGAATATATTGATAGATAGTAGAAATACACCGAAGGGAGGAGTAGAGGGAAAGAAGAAAGAGGGGTAGAGAGGGTGGGAGAGAGGATTGGAGGGAGGGTGAGAAGGAAGGGAGGGAGTGTATTGGGAGAGAGGAGTGATAGAGGGGGAGGGGAAGTAGGGTAGAGGTGAATGTTGGAGGGAAGAACGAAAGTTGGAGGGGGGCGAAAGAAAGGGTGTATGGTGGGTCGAAGTGGTATATTGGGTTTGTATTTTGGGGGGTATTGTTGACAAGAGGGAGGGCTGTGTTTATTGTTCAATGTTATATGCCCGGGTTATGCACAGTATATATGTGACTGTACGAAATGAAAATAAAACATATTTACACAAAAGACTTGCGTGCTTCAAATGCCAGAGTTTCTGAGCCAACATTTTGGTTGCTAAGCAAGTGCATTGTTAAGTGAGTTTCACCATATTTTACAAGTTGGCCATGCCCACCCACATGACTGCCAAACTATTCCCACTCAGTCACATTGCTGGCAAGCCACTCCTGCCTGGTCGCATGGCTGGCAAGCCACTCCCACCCAGTCACATGGCTGGCAAGCCACTCCCACAAAGCAGGCAACACTTACAGAAGAGGTTCTAAATTTTTTTGAAACCCACCACTGTGCTACTTAATGGTGGAATAACTTCCTGGCAGTGGCATGTGAGACAATGAATATATGTGGATGTTTCACATTTAAATTAATTTATTTATTTGAGCAGTTTTTCCCAATACCCACCACCTTGGAGTTTAAGAAGAATGATCCTGACATAATTGAACCATGAAGTTTGATGCATGAATAGCTTACTTTTCCTCATCTCTGTTCCAGAGTAGGTTCATAATGCATTGTAAGTAAGAACCATAGAAATGATAGATACTAGCTCATTACAATATGGGCAACAAAAATATACAGAATGTTTTTTTTTTGTTCCATCTTCATTCCGCTGCTTCAATATTTAAATTGGGAACTCCCTGCATGGCAAGCAAGAATAATACCCATAAACTGAGGCCAGTATTTTATTTTTTTCAGCCTGACAATTGAATTTAGGAACTGGAATAACAGGATATCACTGCTGGAAGGGACCTTAGAAGTCCTCTAGTCCAACTCCATGCTCAAAAATTGGGCCAGCATTTCATAAAGTTCTATTATATCTCTTTGTTTCCCTCTCCCTCATTTATAATGTACCTATTCTACGTATTTTTTCTCTCCCTCCCTCTGTCCTCCCTCCCTCTCTCACTTCCTATTCAGAGCAGGATCCAAGCTTATTCTGTTAAGGGCCAGCTGGTGGATAGATTGAATTGAAAAGGTTTCAAAGTGCAAATTACTTACATTGCCCCAAATTCCTAATTAACAAAAAGTTGTGATTGATTTGACATATTGAGAAGCTAGGATGCAAAAGGATACCATTCTTTTTTTCTCTCCCAGTTTTCTTCCAGTTCAATTCCCAGAGTTGTGTCTGACTCTCTGATATTGCCTGGAGAAGTCCTCGCAGCTTTCTAGGCAAGGCTTTTTTCCAGAAGTTGCTTGTGATTACTTCCTCCTCTCTAAGGCTGAGACTATAACTCTGCTGGGCAGCTGAGTTTCTGCTTAAGGCAGGACTAGGATTCACAGTCTCTGGTTTCTAGTGCAATGCCTTTAACCACTACATTGAACTGGTTCTCCAACAGTTCAAATGCTTGGCTTCAAATAAACAAGGAACCATATTTACTATCACAATAGTCTGGCTGGCACATTTGTTATTCAGAATAACTGGAACAATGAACCTGCTCGAAAGTCCTGAAATGTCACATGCAAGGGGTGTCCTGCAGTTAACATGAACAGGACAATCACAATGGTGTGCTGTTACCATGTTGCTGGACAATGAAGACCTTCCTATGTCTTGTAGCATCATTTTATATACCAACATCGATATTCCCCTAGTGCCAGTCATTCTGCAGGTCAAAGTGTCCCATCAAAATATAGGGCGCCATATAGGCATATAGACCACGGGTGGGTTCCTACTGGTTCGGTCTGGTTCGGCCAAATAGGTAGGGGAAATTGGCGAACCTTTCCAAACTGGTAGCAATGACGGCCTGGCCATGCGCCCTTTCAGTTCCCTGATAAGTTCCCTTATCAGTCACCACTCACTTGTCCCACCCCACCCAGTCTCTGCTCTGCAGCTTGGCTGCCTGAAGCACTGCACCCCTGATCTGGTTGCCAGGTAAGCCTGTGAATCACAGCTTAGCTAGCTGCCCCTGTCCCCTTCCCTGCAGCCCTGCCATGCTTCCCTGCCTTCCACATGGCCTTCCCAGTGTCCCCATGACCAGCTTACAAATGCATGGCAGGACTGCAGGGAAGGGAGCAAGCAGCCTACTGCTTTTCCCACAGCTTTGCCATGCTTCTCTGCCTTCGCTGCTTCCCTTAACCACCTTACCGGCAGTCCCCCATGCCCGCTTGCCTTCTGAGTTCGGCATCCAGCCTGGCCTGGCCAGTGGGTGGGTGGGCAGCCCTTGGTGTTCAAACCAGCCCACCTCCTCACTTCCCACATGGGCTCTCCAAAGGGGGAGGGAAGGACCTTCCCAAGACTGGTTTCTTTCCTTCCCTCCTATGGCGTCAATCTGTAAGGGGAGGGAACAGACCGTTTGGCGGTGACAGGGAAAGGGAGGCTTCTTTGCCAGCCTCCCAGCTGGCAAAATATATTTTTTGCCGCTTCGGTGAACGTGGCTAAGTGAGGGAAGGACATGTGACTGAGTGTGCATGTGCGTGAGTGACATCAAGTTGGCCATGCCCACTCAGTCACATGCCCGTTAGCCATGTCCACTGAACCGGTAGTAAAAAAAATTGAAACCCACCCCTGATACAGACACCCTTAAACCAATGTATCATTTGACATGTTTAGAGGTTTAGAGGTTTATTGACATTTATAGGCCGCCCTTTTCCCTGAGGGGACTCAGGGCGGCTTACATAAAATCAAGGGAGGGATATACAAACAATAACGCAGACAAACATAGAATAAAATAATGAGCAACATTCATTCATCATTCGGGAGGGGCAATTATCTTTGTCCCCAGGCCTGACGGGCTAGCCAGTTCTTAAGGGCTATGCGGAAGGCCTGGACGGTGGTGAGAGTACGAATCTCCACGGGGAGATCGTTCCAAAGGGTCGGAGCTACTACTGAGAAGGCTCTCCTCCTTGTAGTTGCCAGCCGGCACTGGCTGGCAGATGGAACTCGGAGGAGGCCCAATCTATGAGATCTAATTGGTCGCAGGGAGGTAATTGGCAGAAGGCGGTCTCTCAAGTACGCAGACCCACTACCATGGAGGGCTTTATGGGTGACTAATAGCACCTTGAAGCGCACCCGGAGATCAACAGGTAGCCAGCGCAGCTCGCGGAGGATAGGTGTTATGTGGGTGAACCGAGGTGCACCCACGATCACTCGCGCGGCCGCGTTCTGGACTAGCTGAAGTCGCCGGATGCTCTTCAAGGGCAGCCCCATGTAGAGCACATTGCAGTATTCCAGCCTAGAGGTCACAAGGGCCCGAGTGACTGTTGTGAGAGCCTCCCGATTCAGGTAGGGTCGCAACTGGCGCACCAGGCGAACCTGGGCAAATGCCCCCCTGGTCACAGCCGTCAGATGGTGGTCAAAGGACAGCTGCGGATCCAGGAGGACTCCCAAGTTGCGAACCCTCTCTGAGGGGTGTAGAATTTGACCCTCCAGCCTGATCGATGGAGTACTGGTCGAATTGTTGGGAGGGAAGCACAACAGCCACTCGGTCTTTTCCGGGTTGAGTACAAGCTTGTTAGCCCTCATCCAGTCCATAACGGCCTCAAGACCTTGGTTCATCACGTCCACCGCTTCATTGAGTTGGCACGGGGCGGACAGATACAACTGGGTATCGTCCGCATATTGATGGTATCTTATCCCGTGCCTGCGAATGATCTCACCCAGCGGTTTCATGTAGATGTTGAATAGTAGGGGGGATAAGACCGAACCCTGCGGCACCCCATATGTTAGGGGCCTAGGGGTCGATCTCTGCCCCCCCACTAACACCGACTGCGACCTGTCCGAGAGGTAGGAGGAGAACCACCGCAACACAGTGCCTCCCACTCCCACCTCCCGCAGTCGTCGCAGAAGGATACCATGGTTGATGGTATCGAAAGCCGCTGAGAGGTCGAGGAGAACCAGGATGGAGGGATGACCTCCATCTCTGGCTCTCCAAAGATCATCGGTCAATGCGACCAAAGCAGTTTCTGTGCTGTAACCGGGTCTGAAGCCTGACTGGAAGGGGTCGAGATAACTTGCTTCCTCCAAGGACCGCTGAAGCTGGAAGGCCACCACCTTCTCAACAACCTTCCCAAGAAAGGGAAGGTTGGAGACTGGACGGTAGTTGTTAAGGACAGCTGGATCCAAGGATGGCTTCTTCAGGAGGGGTCTCACCACCGCCGCTTTTAGCACGGCGGGGAAGTTCCCCTCCCGAAGAGAGGCGGTAACAACCGCCTGGATCCAGCCTCGTGTCACCTCACTGCTGTTAACAACCAGCCATGAGGGACACGGGTCCAGTACACAGGTGGAGGCACTTACAGCCCTCATGGCCTTGTCCACATCCCCAGGGGCAACATTCTGAAACTCAACCCAGAGATGGTCTACTTCATCCTCTTGTGCCTCGGCTGGAACTGCAGAGATGGAGTCCAAGTCCGACCGAAACCGAGCAATTTTGTCCGCTAAGAATTGGGCATAATCCTCAGCTCTGCCCTGTAAGGGTTCCCCCGCTTCCCTCCTATTTAGTAGGGAGCGGGTTATCCTAAACAGGGCGGCTGGGCGGGACTCAGCGGACGCAACCAAGGTGGCTATATGAGATCTTTTCGCTGCCCTAAGTGCCCTGGTGTATTCCTTGGTGCTGATGGTTACCATTGCTCGGTTCGATTCAGACTTATCGGACCTCCATAGGTGCTCTAGGCGTCTCCTCCGGCGCTTCATCTCCCGGAGTTCCTCGGTGAACCAAGGAGGTCTCCGGGATCTGCCGCCTCGGAGGGGCCGTAGTGGCGCAATCCGGTCAAGGGTCTCCGATGCTGCCGAGTGCCAGGCAGCAACCAGAGTCTCTACCGGACTGTGGGCGAAAGTATCAGGAATGACCCCAAGCTCCGTCTGGAACCTTAACGGCTCCATAAGTCGCCTGGGGCGGAACCACCTGGTCGGTTCCTCCTCCCTACAGTGGGGGTTTGGTCTCCGGAAGTCAAGCCTCAGTAGGCAGTGGTCTGACCACGACAGGGGTATGATGTCGTTACCCCTCAGACCAAGATCACAAATCCACTGCTCCGAGAGAAATACGAGGTCGAGCATGTGACCCGCTGAATGGGTTGGGCCCCGGATTACTTGGGTCAAGCCCATGGCCGTCATGGAAGCCATGAACTCCTGTGCCCCATCAGAGTGTTCACCGAGCGACGGCAAATTAAAGTCCCCCAGGACCATCAGCCTAGGGAACTCAATTGCCAGCTCGGCTACCGACTCGAGGAGCGAGGGGAGGGCTGCTGCAACGCTGTTGGGAGGCAGGTACGTTAACAGCAGACCCACTTGACCCTTGAGGTCCAACTTTACCAGCAGAGACTCACACCCGACAAGCTCCGGAGCAGGGACCCTACGAGGAGCTAATGACTCCCGGATAACAATAGCCACACCCCCACCCCTTCTTTGGGCTCTCGGCCGGTGCAGCACCTGAAATCCTTCTGGGCACATCTCTACGAGGGGGACTCCTCCCTCTGGGCCCAGGCAGGTTTCAGTAATACATGCCAGGTCTGCCCTCTTGTCTAAAATTAAGTCCCGGACGAGAGGAGCTTTATGTACCACAGACCTGGCATTTAGCGACAGCAGCCTGAGTCCAGGGTCCTGATTACCTGCGCCATCTGGTCTCGGAGTGGGACTCATAGGGCCGGAAGGAGGGATCTCTGTAATGTAGCGAACCCTCCTTCCCCGGTAATGGCCTGCCCTAAAGTCCCCGCCATATCTGCCCCTCCCTGTTACGACCGTGATACTCCGACCCTCTCCCGTGTCTCTGGTCCCCTCAACCACCCCCATGGCCCCCGCATCCCCCGGCAGGTCCTCCGAATCATACATACCCATGCACTCCCCCAGGCAATCCCCACGTAACAGTTAAAACACAAAAATTACAACAATATAATAGTAAAAAGTGGGACATTCATTCATCTCATACGTATCCCATGCATATCCCATACAAAGAGAAGAAAAAAAGATGAAAGAAAAGGAGGAAAAAAAAGATAAATTGCGCAGTTGATTAAAAATGCAAGATCAGCTAACATAACTGGCTCTCAGTGTTCAAGGTGGTTAAAGTGGCTGGAGACCAGTTACAGTTCAGATAAAATATATGGGGGAGTGTCTTATATCCCCCCTCTTCTTCTGTAAATTTAAAAAGGTTCAACCGGCCGGAACAGTCCAAGATGGTAAAGGGTTTTCTTGTGCAGGCACTGTCCAGGGCGATGCCACAAGGGTAGCCACAGAAAGTAATAATAGTGACAGTAATCAAGGCCAGATGGAGATGTGCCAGCAAGCCTAGGAATCCAGAGGCCGTGGCAGAAAAAGGCCGGATGTTGAAATGCCACAGTAAGAGATAGTCCAGTGCCAACCAGAGAACACAGGGGGAAGCCTCACAACAGTGGGGGCAGGCAAAGATGGAATCGCTTCTGTGGGGCCACCTGACCAGACAAGAGCGGAGGAGGGGGGGCAGAGACGGGGCGAAAACGAAGCCGAACGAGGGGGAGAGCCATCCGGAGGGACTGCCGCGGCCCCAGGCAAAGCCAGCCGCCCAGCTTCCTCAGTCCCAACAGAAGTTCTGACCGTCCACTCTCCCTCCGAAGCAGCAATAGTCCGGCAAAGCCCCCAGGAGACACAGCCAACACGCTCACCCTCAGCAATGTTCTTATTAGTCCGCTCTCTCTCCGAGATAATGGCGGCCGAGCAAGGCCCCCAGGAAGCGCAGCCAACAGTTCCAATAATTCCTCCGTCCGTCCGCTTACACTCCGGGGCGATGGTAAACAGAGAAAGTCCCCAGGAGGTGCAGCTAGCAACACGAGGACACCGAAACCTTTGAAAAACGCCGAGGGACGTCGCCGCCAGAGAAAGACGCTGAAGTACGCTACCGCCGTTCTCAGCGTGGCCTCGCCTCCCCCATCGCCGGGCAGCACACAGACCTCCGATGTTTGAACGAGCCGGGGCCGCCTGAGAACGGCGGCCCCCGCAGAGGTCTGGCTTCCTCGGATCCCCCAGACTCCGGACATCCCTAAGGACCTCTTCACGGGAAATTCGAATCGATTTTTTTGAGGTTTCCAGCATTTTTCCGTCTGGGTCAGAACGGAGAAGAACGCCTAGGAGCCATCTCTGATCTCGCACATGCGCACAAACCTGTGTGTGTGAATAAAGAGATTAAGAGATTAATAGTCCATAGGAGAAGCCTCTGAATAATGACTCATTGATGAGGGGCCATATACAGAAAAGGTATAGAATGGCAACTCAACACATTGAACTGCATGAATTACCTGAAGTTTTAAAAAATCATATTTTAAATTTTCTTGCATCTCTTCTCTCTACTCCCTCTATTTATCATGTGAAGCATGCTGTCACTGGTTCAACATGAATTCTAAAGGTATTTCCTTTTAAATTATTGTTCTTGAAATGCCATGAAGTGCACTGATATCAAATGGTATATTTGAAAACATAAAAGGATATTTAATGTTTAAAAATGGCTTTCATTTATGTTAGCATAAATTACATCAAATGCAACACCAAGAATGTCAGGAAAGCATTTCCCCTCTCCCATGGCATTTTTGGAAACCAATTTCTACTGCCACTGTTTTCCTAGCTTCCAATTCTTTAGTTGCCCATTGTGAATATATTTCAAACTAGTAACAAACACACCACAAATATTCTCAGATTCTGGCATTTTGTATTTTAGAAACAACTTCTAAAAGCAAGTGTTTTATTTAACAACTATATTCCTAAATCAAAAATATGTAATGCATATATTTTACATTAATTTATGTATAAATGTTTATAATATTATTTATTTCATACTGATTCTTATATTTTTATACTGATTGTTTTATAAATGTGTTATTTTATTGGATTGTTCTATGCCACCCAGAGTTGGTTTTTGTGAGGGGTGTGGTCACACAAATTTGATTAATGAATAAATAAAATACCAGTGGTAGACGTTTTCTGAGCTTCAGGTATTCCTGAGCGACATTAAGAATCTTAAAGCAAAATATATGTTATATTGGGTGGGAAATGACACTCTTGAAACTTTTGCCCCAAATTAACCAAAGCTGGCTCAGATATTATCAGGCTAAAGTGATGTAATATTTCACCATCAATTTTTATCTGTATTTGTGGGTGTTGCTATTTTTGTTGGTATCACAGTTTAAAATCAAAAATAACACAATCTGATTTCTACAATACAATACAATATAATAGCAGAGTTGGAAGGGACCTTGGAGGTCTTCTAGTCCAACCCCCTGCTTAGGCAGGAAAGCCTATAGCATTTCAGACAAATGGCTATCCAACATTTTCTTAAAGACTTCCAGTGTTGGGGCATTCACAACTTCTGGAGGAAAACTGTTCCACTGATTAATTGTTCTAACTGTCAGGAAATTTCTTCTCAGTTCTAAGTTGCTTCTCTCCTTGATTAGTTTCCACCCATTGCTTCTTGTTCTACCCTCAGGAGCTTTGGAGAATAGTTTGACTCCCTCTTCTTTGGGGCAACCTCTGAGATATTGGAACACTGCTATCATGTCTCCCCTAGTCTTTCTTTTCATTAAACTAGACATACCCAGTTCCTGCAACCATTCTTCATATGTTTTAGTCTCCAGTCCCCTAATCATCTTTGTTGCTCTTCTATGCATTTTTTCTAAAGTCTCCACATTTTTTCTACATCATGGTGACCAAAACTGAATGTAGTATTCCAAGTGTGGCCTTACCAAGGCATTAAAAAGTGGTATTAACACTTCACATGATCTTGATTCTATCCCTCTGTTTATGTAGCCTAGAACTGTGTTGGCTTTTTTGGCAGCTGCTGCACACTGCTGGCTTATATTTAAATGGTTGTCCACTAGAATTCCACGATCCCTCTCACAGTTACTATTATTGAGCAAGGTACCACCTATACTGTACCTGTGCATTTCGTTTTTCTTGCCTAAATGTAGAACCTTACTCTTTTCACCCTTGAATTTCATTTTATTAGTTAGTGCCCAATGTTCAAGTTGGTCAAGATCAGTGGTGGGTTTCAAATTTTTTTAGAACCTCTTCTGTAGATGTGGCCTGCTTTGTGGGCTTGCTGGCCATGTGAGTGGGTGGGCATGGCCAACTTGTAAAGTGTGGCGAAACTCACTTAACATTGCTCTTGCTTAGCAACCAAAATGTTGGTTTATAAACTCTGGCATTTGAAGCATGCAAGTCTTAAAGCTGTCAAGTTACAAGACCCTTGCACCCCTAACCCTTTAGAAAAAAACCTCCCAGGGGTCTTCAAACTTGACAGCTTTAAGATTTGTGGACTTTAAATCTCAGAATTCCTCCTCTCGCTCTTCATCTTGATGATGTGCGGACGGGTGTGGGGAGGGAGCTGGAACTGGTTCTAAACGGCACTGTAGATTTGTGGAACCTCTTCTATAGAAGAGGTTAGAACTGGCAGGAACTCACCCCTGGTCAAGATCTTTCTGTATCTTAAGCCTATCTTCTGGAGTGTTGGCTATTCCTGCCAGCTTGGTGTCACCTGCAAATTTGATGAGTTCCCCATTTATTCCCTCATCCAAATCATTGATGAAGATGTTGAAGAATACTGGGCCTAAAACAGAGCCTTGGGGTACTCCACTGCATACTTTCCTCCATGTAGATGCAGTTCCATTGAGGACTACATGTTGAGTGCATTGAGTTCTAGATTGGTTTTGCTACACAGATGTATCCAGCATCTCCTGTTTTTAAACTTGCTTTAATACCGAAGGAAAAAGTAAAAGAATGAAAAAAAGAGCAAAACTTCAAAAAAAAGAGACAAAGGAAATAAATAAGAAATAAAAACAAAGCAATTTACATATAAAACACATTCAGCCCTTATTTTTTTAAAAAGCATACCTTGATTACATATAGTAATACTGTTCTTCCAATAAAGCGATGGTATACTAATTCATAAACACTGAAACAAATATTTTTCAAGATTGTCAAATTGCATTTACAGTAATAAAAAATACTCTTTTTGGCTATTCTCATCATTTCTGCTTGATAAGCTCCCTTGATTATATAAGTAGTCCTCGGTTAACTATGGTGTCTGCAACTGGAAGTTCCTCTTGTGACCCTCCAGCAGCCAGCAGAGCTAGCAGCAGATTCAGACAGTGAGGAGGTTGGGGATGAACATGGGCCAGTCCTGGAGTCTGGAGAAGGTTCTGATGAAGGCTCTTTGTCTGTGAGGCAGAGAGGGAGCCAGAGCCGTATGCCAGTTAACAGCTGCCTTCAGAGTCAGACATCAGTGAGGCAGATGAACAGCTGGAGCCTGTTTCTAGTGTGTGCATGCCAGATTAAGGGAACAGCTAAAGAACAGAAGTCGACTTGGGAGTAAGGCCACAGGTGAACGATGAATGGTCCCTCCCAGAGGAAATAAAAGATGAGCCAAAGAGAAGTGGAGTTTGCAGGAGACAATTAGTTCGCTTAATTGGTTCGTGACTCTCTGAGACTCCTTGCCAAGTTTTGCAGATATCAGCCTGTCAGCTCTCCAAGCCAGATAAGGTCTGTGACTGTAAATCTTCCCTCGAAAGACTTTGCTGGCTGTGAATGAGCAGAATTCACAGTAAATAAATAAATAAAAGGTGTTTATGTTGGGATCAGGAGTTTGCTTCATGCTCTTGGAAAACCTAGATCAGAACACTTCCAATGCTAAGCAATGAGGTCAAAAAGCACAATGTCACATGACTGCATTGTATAGTGATGCACTCTCAGCAATACTCATTACCATTGTTGAGTGATCATTGAAGTTGTTAAGTTGTTAAGCGGTCCGCCTTGTGATTTCCTGCCAGCTTCCAGCAAACAACAGCAATGAAGAAGCTAGTAGGAAGTCTTGAGTCCAAAGTGGCTTTCAAGTAGGCAGATAAGTGAGTAAATACCTGCTATAGTACCATGCAAGTGTAGCTGAGTGGGAATGGTAAGACATACAAGTAGATGCTTCACCTGTCATGTGAGCACATCTGGGCTGGGAGAGGTTGCTGCCAAGGACAAGAGAGTACATAAGTTGTCCTGCACTTTGCTGCCTCTGCCATGCCCAGCTGACTTTCGCCATGTCTCTTTCTCCCACTGCTGATGAGATGTTTCTGGCCTGGCTCTTTGAGAGGCAACTGCTAGCCATGTGAGATCTTCTTCCTGAGATTGCATGTGACCAAAGAAGAAGGAGGCCCCCTGCAATCATTAGCAGCCTTGCAAAGGGCAAGCTTGCCATGCTTCATCAGCAGTGTGCAGGGGCGTAGTGTGACAGAGATGCAAATGTGGGCAGGGTGTTCAGTTAAGGTGACCAGATGGCCCGATTTCAGCGGGACAGTCACGATTTCTAACAATTTGTCCCGTGTCCCGGGGCGTTTTAAAAAAGTCCCGATTTTCTGGCTTCATGTTGAAAGCCCAGTGGATTTGCTTAAGAAATCCTAACCGGGGCAAGACAAAAGACACCTGTCTAAACCCTCTCTCTGTCTCAGTACTTTCATTGAAGATATTAAAATATTAAAGCAAGAAAACGGACCCCCCTGCGCCCCTTTTACCTCATTTTATAAGAAAAAATGACCTAGTACCATAGAGCTCCAGGAAATACTTGGCTAGAGAGGTAGCGAGTGTTACTTCCTGGATTTTCCGGAGGGGAGGGGCACGGAGGTTGGAGGTTGGCTCGTGTGGAAAAAATGGTGGCAAAGTTTCTTTGAAAAATATTTCCCTGACTAATTTCACCATTTCAATTTGCTCAGTTCTTTGTATTAACATCTACATCATTCTGGGTTGACTTGGAGTGCAAGCCTGCTGGTAAGGGAGCTGGGTTTTTTTCTTTTATTTTTTAATGTATTTTAAAATAATATTTTATTTATTGTGCATAGAATTTTTTAAAATTCTGTGTGGATTCTTTTTTTAAATTGCCTTAGACTATTTAAAAAAAGATTCTATCCAAAATAAATTGAAGTGAAACCATTTTTAAAAATTCTATGCACAATACTTTGAAATATATTGTGCATAGAAAGAATAGTTTGAAATGTTTTACTTCAATTTATACTGTGTGGATTCTTTTTTTAAATTGTCTTAGGCTATTTAAAAAAAGATTCTATCCAAAATACAAAATACCAGCTGCAGTTATTCACTTAAGAACTGTGGCAAGAAAGGTGGTATAATGGGCTTAGTGACCAAAGTTACAATGGCATTGAAAAAAGTGACTGATGACCATTTTTCACACTTAGCGACCATTTTCACACTTAGCGACCATTGCAGCATCCTCATGGTCACGTGATCAAAATGTTGATGTTTGGCAACAGTTACAATTTATATTTGTAAATTGTAGCTATGTTGAAATAAAAAAAAATTACAATTCTATTTTTGCGTTGTATGAAAATTTTTGTTGCTCCGTATAAATTTTTTAATTAACCACACACACACACACACACCGGTCAAAGGTGTCCCTCTTTACCAATCTGAAAATCTGGTCACCTTATGTTCAGTGCCACTATAACTTCACACAGTTGCTGACAAATGGTTGGGAAGTGAGGACTACCATTGTAGTGACAGTGATGGTTTTAATGGATACTTCAAGAGAACATTCGTGTCTTCAAATTGTATTGCTCTTTGTAAGACCATATTTGTAACCAACTTACAAAGATCAAATGAAAGACAGCAAAAATGGGACAAGCCCATATCATAAGTGTAACGGTCTCTGATAACACAGTGAGGATGACAATAAATTCTCTTTAATCATTGTCTGGTAAATGAAAGAAAATTTGCTGTTGAATTAGTCTCAGATTCAGATCATAAGAAATACCCTAAAATATTTTAACCCCTTAAAAATTGATTTGTTAATATGAGATATTCCAGCTATTTATTCCAAAGTTCTTGTATACTGTATGTCTAATATCCTGTTTATTTATAATCCTTAATTGGTTATAAAAAAAATAGTAAATCCCAACTATATTTGTACTTTATATAGTATAGTGATAATACTTTTCAATGCAGCTAATGCAGCTACATCAATTATGAATGAAGAGCAGATTTAACTGAATACTCCACCCTTGTGACATATTAGATAGCCTAAACTCTCCTTGCCATATCTTAAACAGTTTAAAAATGGCATTAGTAATTCTAAAGTATCCATCCTTTACTTATCTACTGCATTTACAATGACTCTTGGTTCAGTGACCTTGAGAAATTACAATGGCACTGAAAAAGTACCTTTACGATTGGTCCTCAAACTTACAACCATTGCAGCATTCCTGTGGTCACATCAGAAGTGGTATTCAGTAGGTTCTGACCAGTTTGGGGGAACCAGTAGTGGAAATTTTGAGTAGTTTGGAGAACCAGTAAATGCCACCTCTGACTGGCTTTGCCCCATCTATTCTCTGCCTCTCGAGTCCCAGCTGAACAGGAGGGAATGGAGATTTTACAGTACCCATCCCCTGTGACGCCGACCAAGCCATGCTCACCAAGGCATACCACACCCACCAAGCCATGCCCACAGAACTGGTAGTAAAAAAAATTGACTACTACCTCTGGGTCACATGATTGCCATTTGACCAGCAACTGGCATGCATTTATAACCGTGACAAGAGTTCCACAGTAACATGATTGTTATCTGTAGCTTCACAGATGGCTTGCAACAAGCAAAGACAAGGAAAAAGCTTGAAATCACATATTGTAGTCAAGTGATTCTCACTTAATGACCACATCACTTAGCAACTGAGTTGCCAATCATTGCGAAGACAACCTGTAAAAAGGGCTTTTGCTCATCTAACAAAAGCAGTTTAACAAGAAATATCAATTTCATTTTTTGTTCTGAATAAATCCAGAATTTTAATTGGTAGTATAATTTGATAGTACATTTCATATTTTATTATTTTAATAATTATGATCCTCACTTACAGATGGCAATGGAAACTGTTGGGATTGTTATCATTAAGCAGCACAATCACAGACTAACAGAATAACAGAATTGGGAGGTCTTCTAGTCCAATCCCCTACTCAAGCAGGAGGCCTATTACATTTCAGACAAATCATTAGCCAATGTCTTCTTAGAAACCTGCAGTATTGGAGCAACCACAACATCTGGAGGCAAGTTGTTCCACTGATTAATTGTTGTCTCGGTTTTCATCCATTGCTTCTTGTCCTGCTGTCAGGTGCTTTGCAGAATAGGTTGACCCTCCTCCTTTTTGTGGCAACTCCTGAGATATTGGAACACTGCTATTATATCACACCTAGTCCTTCTTTTCATTGCATACCCAATTCCGGCAACTGTTTGCTATAAGTTTCAGCTACTAATCTCATCATCTTTCTTGCTCTTCTCTACACTTTATAACCTCATCACGTTCTGACAAAAATTCCAGTCTCAATTGCTATAGTTCAGGTAGTACTTACCAGTATTTAAAAATCACCAAAGCCATCATATCCTTAAAAAAAAGTATCTTACACATTGCCAAAAATAAGGAAATAAGAAATGCTCCAAAAACAGAAATATTAGTATGATTTGTGTTAGTCACATTTGTTTGAGAAAATAATAGGAAAAAAATTATTCAGACCAATTATTTTCTTGCCTTTTGTATAACTCTTAATAATTGCCAAGATTCAAAAAGACACAGGCAGGATTAAAAATATTAAACCAAATTAATTGCAATTGGTTTAAATTAACCTTTTATAAAATTAAAGTTCTATGTTTTTAAAATGAATTAATCTCTATATTTATTATTTAAATAATTGATATGACTGCTTGTTTCACAGCAGTGATATAGCAGTGTAAATTGTAAAGCAACAATTAAAACAATCCAAATAATAAAAGTCTGAAGTAACAAAAAGCAGAGTCCTACTACAGTAAAACAAGATCGAGGAGCAAAGCCCCCTGGGTCCCACAAAAGGACATCATTTAATATCTTCTTTATATAAACATGATTCTCACATATGGGGGGAATCTACCATTTCCAGTCAGGTTCAAAAGATGTGAGCAATAAATGAAAACCTTTTTTTAAGTTTTTTTTATTTTTTTTATTCTCTTACATACATTTATAGGTATACATTCACATAGTTATTCTTCTTCTTTACATTTGTCATTCTTATACATTTGTCATTCCATTTTAAAAGATTATAATATACAGTTTGAGTTACTTTGTTTACCATCCCACTGCCTGTTTTAACACCACCTTATTTCTCCCTTTCTTTTCTCCCTCCCTTGTCTACTTCCTTCCTTCCTCCTCTCCTTTCCCTTCCTTCTTCCCTTCTCTCCCCTACTCCTCTCTTCCTCTTCCCCTTCCTACCCTCTCTCCTTCTCTTTCTCTGCCTTCCACTCTCCTCTCTATGTCTCTTCCTTCCTTCCCTCCTCTTCCTTTCCTCTCCTCCTCTCTTCCTTTCTTTTTCTGTTGTTATGGGTGTCTCTTTCGGGTCTCAGTTTGTGTTTTCTTGGGATAGTATTTCCTCAATCCCAAACATAATTTAATATCATTTCTTATTCCTTTGCTAGTCTATCCTAACTATATTTTCCCCTTTATATATCACTCTTGAATATATACTTGTATATTAATATTTTCTTTTCTATTTTCCCCCCTTTCCCCCCCTTTTCCATTTAATAGTGTATCATCTGGGTTCTATATCTTCCACTTAGCCAATCATAAAATCTTCTCCAAATCTTGAATTACATCGAGATAAATGAAAACCTTTATGGAGCTTTTAATATTTCTGTTTCTTGAATTCAAATATTCTTATTTGCGGGCTTATGTCAATACAGAAAATCTGCACAGAAGTGCAAATCTTTGTAGCTACAATAAATGCCAGAAGTCCTGAAAAATACAGCGTGTATTTTAAAAAACGACCTCATTCAACTTTAATGTAAGGATTAAGTTTTCTATTTGTTCTCTACAATATATTATTACTAGCATACCTTTACCTCTGCTGCCCTCTCTTCTTTCAGGCTACTTTAAATATTGAGAAGGTTGGATAACATATATGGATTGGCATGCTGGCCATGAATCAGTGGCTGGGCCATGGTTTGACTACAAAATATCTAAGATTAAAGAGCTGATATCTTCAAACAGGATTGGAAATATATCTCTCATATGACCACGAAAGTATCTTTGGACAATGCTGGCTCCCTCATCTAAGAAATGGAGATGAGTGCCACCAGCTAGAGTTGGAAATGACTAGACAAGGGACATCTTTACTTTTACCTTATGAAAATGTAGAGTTCTACTACTAGTCTGTGTTAATATATTAGGTTTGATGGACCAGGTTTCTAATTTAGTTTGAGACCATTTCTTGCCTTCCTATGAGTTGAAAGGGCCCTGGAATGTGCACCAGTTAGATACAGATTAATGGAGTTGGAAGGGACTTTATAGGTCATCTAGTCCAACCCCCTGCTCAAGCAGGAGATCCTACACCATTTCTGACAAATGGCAATCCAATCTCTTCTTGAAAGTCTCAAGTGATGGAGCTCCCACAGCTTCCGAAGGCAAAGCTGTTTCATTGGTTGATTGTTCTCACTGTCAGAAAGTTCCTCCTTATCTCTAGGTTGAATCTCTCATTGGTCAATTTCCATCCATTATTCCTTGTCTGCCCTTCAGATGCTTTGGAAAATAGCTGTTGGATGTTGGGCCTTGCGCCAAAGATAGGCTGTGTGAAACAATTCTTCACATTTGGGAGGAACAATTAATATTCTTCTGGTCTCCTTCATACAGTATATAATTCATGAGAGAAGCAAAAAACAACAACAACCCAAAAACAGTGAAGCCAAGCAATAAAGTGCTAAGTGAAAAAAATACAGGCACCCCCCCCCTCCTCATCTCAATTGCCTTACACAGATTCTGGGATGCACAATTCAATCTCAATGATTTAAGTTCTTTCAAGATGTTTGCAAATCCATATCTTCTCTTAGCTGTTCTCCAGGTTTTTTAAATACTTGATTGTCCTTTTTTTGAGGTTTTTTTTTTTTTTGAGTATTTATTGAACATTTATAGGCCGCCCTTTTCCCTGAGGGGACTCAGGGCGGCTTACAATAATGAGGGAAGGGAGTGCAAGACAAGACATAAAAGAAAAACGTGAGTAAAAAATTAACCATAAAACACAACATTCACTCAACATTTGGGCGGGGAGAGAGTAAAGTCCTATCCCCAGGCCTGACGGGATAGCCAGATCTTGAGGGCCGTGCGGAAGGCCTGGACGGTGGTGAGGGTGCGGATCTCCATGGGGAGATTGTTCCATAGCGTCGGAGCTGCAACTGAGAAGGCTCTCCTCCGCATAGTCGCCAGTCGGCACTGACTGGCGGATGGAATTCGGAGGAGGCCTACCCTGTGCGATCTGATGGGACGCAGGGAGGTAATTGGCAGAAGGCGGTCTCTCAAATAGCCAGATCCACTACCATGGAGCGCTTTATAGGTGGTAAGTAGGACCTTGAAGTGCACCCGACGATCAACAGGTAGCCAGCGCAGCTCACGGAGGATCGGTGTTATGTGGGCGAACCGTGGTGCGCCCACGATCACTCGCGCGGCCGCATTCTGGACTAGCTGAAGTCGCCAGATGCTCTTCAAGGGTAGCCCTATGTAGAGCACATTGCAGTATTCCAGCCTGGAGATCACAAGGGCTCGAGTGACTGTTGTGAGGGCCTCCCGGTTCAGGTAGGGCCGCAACTGGCGCACTAGGCGAACCTGGGCAAATGCCCCCCTGGTCACAGCTGACAAATGATGGTCAAAACTCAGCTGTGGGTCCAGGAGGACTCCCAGTTGCGGACCCTGTCTGAGGGGTATAAATTTTGCCCCCCCAGCCTGATTGATGGAACATTAGCCGAATTTTTGGGAGGAAAACACAACAGCCACACGGTCTTTTCCGGGTTGAGCACCAGTTTGTTAGCTCTCATCCAGTCTTTAACAGCCTCAAGGCCCCGGCTCATCACGTCCACCGCTTCATTGAGTTGGCACGGGGCGGACAGATACAACTGTGTATCGTCCGCGTATTGGTGGTACTTAATCCCGTGCCTCCGAATGATCTCGCCCAGCGGTTTCATGTATATGTTGAATAGCAGGGGGGACAGGACCGAGCCCTGTGGCACCCCATAGGTTAGGGGCCTCGGGGACGATCTCTCCCCCCCCCCACCAACACCGACTGCGACCTGTCCGAGAGGTAGGAGGAGAACCACTGTAGAACAGTGCCGCCCACCCCCACCTCCCGCAGTCGTCGCAGAAGGATACCATGGTCGATGGTATCAAAAGCCGCTGAGAGGTCAAGGAGAACCAGGATGGACGCATGGCCTCCATCTCTGGCTCTCCAGAGATCATCGGTCAATGCGACCAAAGCGGTTTCTGTGCTGTAACCGGGCCTGAAGCCAGACTGGAAGGGGTCAAGATAGTTAGCTTCCTCCAAGGTACGCTGAAGCTGGAAGGCCACCACCTTCTCAACAACCTTGGCGTTGTTGGCGCATGTGCGAAGGAAGATGGCTGCCTGAGCTCACCGCTCAGGTTGGAAGACAGAGAAAATACCCAGTCTGTGCCATTACCGACCGCTGGACCTCTCAAACGGAAGGCTTTGGGAGAGAGGAATCCAGAGCGTCCGGAGGGCTGCCTGCTGGAAAGACATTCTTGGGCGTCCTGGGACGAGCCTCGGCGGTGTTGAACAACGTGGGACGGCCATCGGGCGCCGTTCCCCCCCCCCCGTGGATGGTGGCTTTTCAGCTGACAGGCAGCGTTTCTTGCTGGCGTGGACAGAGAGAGGCAGCCGATAGGCAACGTTTCTAGCTGGCGTGGAGCGAGAAAGGCAGAGACAGTCTTGGACGAGCCTCGGCGGTGTTGGACAGCGTGGGACGGCCTTCGGGCGGCGTTTCCCCCCCCCCCCCGCGGATGGTGGTTTCTTAGTCAACAGGCAGCGTTTCTATCGGGGAGAGCGGCGTTTTCATCTGGAGGGAGACTGAAGGAGCCTGCTCCAGTGGCTTGATAATTTCTGGCGAGCGACTGCTGGGCACCCCCCCCCGCCCTCCTCTGCTGCCCCCCCCCGCTGCCCCCCCCCTCGCCACATGAACAATAGACAGTAATGGCGCCTTCTTAACGAGGCCAACCTACAATCTTGGCCTGAGGGAGCTTTGGCCCTCTCTAATTGCTGGCTAAGAGAGCCTCGCCCTCCCCCCCCTGCTGCTGGGTGACGTTTCTTTCTTTTTCGGCTTTGGCATTTCAGCTGCTCCTTGTGAGGGATTGAGATTCACGCCGGGCTAGCCATCGCCCCATGGAGAAGGTGGTCAGCCAGGAACAGTACTGGGAGAGAATGGGAGGCTGTTCACATCTACTGCCATTCCAGCTCGGCTGGGCACCCCCTCCTCCCGCTCCCTTCGGCTTGGCCCCTCCTTTCGGTGAATTCTCCCCCCCACCTGGTTGCTGCTGCTGCAGGGCCTTCTACAGGGCCTTCTGCTGTTCGACATCTGACTCTTTTTTGAGCGCGGCTTCTGGACTGCATTTCCATCTGGCACGGCCACTGCTACCTGATACCACCCTGGACTTCTGGCCTCAGAGAGCGCCACCATTAGATGAGCGGGGGTACTGCAGTATGCAAGAAAGCCCCCTGCTTCCTTCAACTACTCTGGACTTTCTGGATTTTCCCAGAATCTGTCTGTTGCAGAGCCATCTGCTGAGAACTATTTGGCTCTCCTTGAACTCGCACTTTAACAATTTTGCGCTACTTTTATTCTTCTTATTTCCTTCTTTTTTTTCTCCCTTTTCCTTCTATCTTTAGTATGTTGAGTATATGGGATTGTATGTAAGTGTGTGAGTGACCCACTTTTATTGTTATTACTGTTGCATTTGTGTATTTTAATAATTACGTGGGGACTGGTTGTGTGAGTGTCTGAGTATGCTTGGCTCGGAGGACCTGCTAGGGAAGGCGGGGGGTACCGGGGTGGTTGGGGGGACTACGGCCACGGGAGTGGGTCGGAGCATTGCGGTCGTGACAGGGAGAGGCAGATACGTCGGGGACCTTAGGGCTAGCCATTACCGGGGAAGGAGGGTTCGCTACATTACAGAGATCCCTCCTTCCGGCCCTTTGAGTCCCACTCCAAGACCAGATGGCGCGAGTAGCCAGGACCCTGGTCTCAGGCTGCTGTTGCTAAATGCCAGGTCTGTTATCCACAAGGCTCCCCTCGTCCGGGACTTAATTGTTGACGAGAGGGCAGACCTGGCATGTATTACTGAAACCTGGCTGGGCACAGAAGGAGGAGTCCCCCTTGTAGAGATGTGCCCAGAGGGATTTCAGGTGCTTCATCAGCCGAGAGCCCAGGGAAGGGGTGGCGGTGTGGCTATTGTAATCCGGGAGTCTCTGTTACCTCGTAGGGTCCCTGCCCCGGAGCTTGTCGGGTGTGAGTCCCTGCTGATAAAGTTGGACCTCAAGGGTCAAGTGGGTTTGCTGCTAACGTACCTGCCTCCCAACTGCGTTGCAGCATCCCTCCCCTCGCTCCTCGAGTCAGTAGCCGAGCTGGCAGTTGAGTTCCCCAGGCTTATAGTTCTGGGGGACTTCAATTTGCCATCGCTCGGTGAACGCTCTGATGGGGCGCAGGAGTTCATGGCTTCCATGACAGCCATGGGCTTGACCCAGGTAATTCGGGGCCCAACCCATGCAGTGGGTCACATGCTCGACCTCGTATTCCTCTCGGAGCAGTGGATGTGTGATCTTGGTCTGAGGGGTAATGAGATCATACCCCTGTCGTGGTCAGACCACTGCCTACTGAGGCTTGACTTCCGGAGGCCAAACCCCCACCGTAGGGAGGAGGAACTGACCAGGTGGTTCCGCCCCAGGCGACTTATGGACCCTTTGAGGTTCCAGACGGAGCTTGGGGTCATTCCTGATACTCTCGCCCACAGTTCGGCGGAGACTCTGGTTGCCGCCTGGCATTCGGCGGCGTCGGAGTCTCTTGATCGGATTGCGCCACTACGGCCCCTCCGGGTCAGTGGATCCCGGAGGCCCCCTTGGTTTACCGAGGAGCTCCGGGAGAAGAAACGCCGGAGGAGATGCCTAGAGCACCAGTGGAGGTCCGATAAGTCCGAGGCGAACCGAGCACTTCTAACCACCTGCACCAAGGACTACGTCCGAGCATTAAGAACTGCCAAAAGATCATACATTTCTGCCTTGGTTGCGTCCGCCGAGTCACGCCCAGCCGCCCTGTTTAGGATAACCCGCTCCCTCCTTAACAGGAGGGATGCGGGAGACCCCTTGCAGGGTAGGGCTGAGGACTATGCTCAATTCTTGGCGGACAAAATAGCTCGGTTTCGGTCGGACTTGGACTCCACCGCAGTAGATCCAGCCGAGACACAGGAGGATCGCTTGGCAAATCATCTCTGGGTTGAGTTCCAGGATGTTGCCTCTGGGGATGTGGACAAGGCCATTCGAGCTGTAAGTACCTCCACCTGTATTCTGGACCCGTGTCCCTCCTGGCTGGTTGCCAACAGCAGGGAGGTGACACATGGCTGGATCCAGGCGGTCGTGACCGCCTCCCTTCGGGAGGGGCACTTCCCCGCCGTACTTAAAACGGCGGTGGTGAGACCCCTCCTGAAGAAACCATCCTTGGATCCAGCCATTTTAAACAACTTTCGTCCTGTCTCCAACCTCCCCTTTATCGGGAAGGTTGTTGAGAAGGTGGTGGCCTTCCAGCTTCAACGGGCCTTGGAGGAAGCTAGTTATCTTGACCCCTTCCAGTCCGGCTTCAGACCTGGTTACAGCACAGAAACCGCTTTGGTCGCATTGACCGATGATCTCTGGAGGGCCAGAGATGGAGGTCATCCCTCCATCCTGGTTCTCCTTGACCTCTCAGTGGCTTTCGATACCATCGACCATGGTATCCTTCTGCGACGACTGCGGGAGGTGGGAGTGGGAGGCACTGTTTTACAGTGGTTCTCCTCCTACCTCTCGGACAGGTCGCAGTCGGTGTTGGTCGGGGGGCAGAGATCGTCCCTGAGGCCCCTAACATGTGGGGTGCCACAGGGTTCGGTCTTATCCCCCCTACTATTTAACATTTACATGAAACCGCTGGGCGAGATCATTCGGAGGCACGGGATAAAATACCACCAATATGCGGACGATACGCAACTGTATCTGTCCGCCCCGTGCCAACTCAATGAAGCGGTGGACGTGATGAACCAGGGTCTAGAGGCCGTTAGGAACTGGATGAGCGCTAACAAACTGGTACTCAACCCGGACAAGACCGAGTGGCTGTTGTGCTTCCCTCCCAATAATTTGGCTAATGTACCAACACTTAGGCTGGGGGGTCAAATTTTACACCCCTCAGATAGGGTCCGCAACTTAGGAGTCCTCCTGGACCCACAGCTGACTTTTGACCACCAGCTGTCAGCTGTGACCAGGGGGGCATTTGCCCAGGTTCGCCTGGTCCGCCAGTTGCGGCCCTACCTAGACCGGGAGGCTCTCACAACAGTCACTCGAGCCCTTGTGATCTCTAGGCTGGAATACTGCAATGGGCTCTACATGGGGTTGCCCTTGAAGTGCATCCGGCGACTACAGTTAGTCCAAAATGCAGCCGCGCGAGTGATAGTGGGCGCACCGCGGTTCGCCCACGTTACACCTGTCCTCCGCGAGCTGCACTGGCTACCTGTTGGTCTCCGGGTGCGCTTCAGGGTACTGATGACCACCTTTAAAGCACTCCATGGTAGTGGATCTGGGTACTTGAGAGACCGCCTCCTGCCGATTACCTCCCTTCGACCAATTCGATCGCACAGACTGGGCCTCCTCCGAATCCCATCTGCCAGTCAATGCCGACTGGCGACTACACGGAGGAGAGCCTTTTCTGTTGCAGCTCCGACCCTGTGGAACGATCTCCCCGCTGAGATCCGTACCCTCACCACCGTCCAGACCTTCCGCGCAGCCCTCAAGATCTGGCTCTCCCAGCAGGCCTGGGGATAGGTTCCTAATTCACCCGCCCGAGTGTTTGATTGTTGAACGAAAGTTGTGTTTTACTATTTTTTTTTCTTTGTTCACATTTTGTTTTGTTTTTGATGTTGCACTTCCCTCCCTTGTGATTGTAAGCCGCCCTGAGTCCCCTCAGGGAAAAGGGCGGCCTATAAATTTTAATAAATTCAATTCAATAAATTCAATTCAATTCAACCTTCCCCACAAAGGGGAGGTTGGAGACTGGACGGTAGTTATTAAGAACTGCTGGATCCAAAGACGGTTTCTTCAGGAGGGGCCTCACCACCGCCGCCTTAAGCGCGGTGGGGAAGTGCCCCTCCCGAAGAGAGGCGGTAACAACCGCCTGGATCCAGCCTCGTGTCACCTCTCTGCTGTTGGCAACCAGCCAAGAGGGACACGGGTCCAGTATACAGGTGGAGGCGCTCACAGCTCGCATAGCCTTGTCCACATCCCCGGAGGCAACATCCTGAAACTCAACCCAGAGATGGTCTGCCAAGTCATTCCCTTGTGTCTCGGCTGGATCTGCAAGAGTGGAGTCCAGGTCCGATAGAAACCGAGCAACTTTGTCCGCCAAGAACTGAACATACTCCTCAGCCTTACCTCTTGCACAGGAAGGAGTTTCTTTATTGGAAATAATCTTATCTTTGAATGGCAATTTTTCCTATCCCTTTGAGAGATGAGTTCAGTATTTTCCATCTGTTTCCTTCTGCCTCTTATTTGAGACAGTTGAAAAGAACTGGGAAGATGTTAGTTGGAGCAATTTCATCATTACTCTGCTCTTATCATAAACAACTTCCTTTGCTTTGATTTCATTGCTTTATTGTATTATTCAAATGGAGCCTATTTACTTTTAACTACCACCACTCTTACGGAAACAAAGAAATGCTATTTCAGTTAGTTCCTGTTGACACAGCAGCAGGTTATCAAACAACTGCAGGGCATAATTGCCTGAGGAACATTGGAGTTTTATATTCGTCTATTATGCCCTATTAAATGAATGAATGCCATTTAAAAATTATTCTGTGATTTGGAGCAACAATTGGCAAGGAATAGGCCCACAGCAACTTACGTCATGGGGCTGTACTTCCAGTTCATACATAATATAGGTTGCCACTGGCACTTTAATGGTAATGATTAATAGCCTGCTGTACTGTTACTGTGCTGTATCTGTGCAGATATCCATTATACAGAAAATCTAAAATTAAGAAATCTTCATTTAAAGGAATAATTTGAAGTATACAGGTACTCCTCGACTTGCAACAGTTCATTTAGTGACTGTCCTAAGGTACAATGGCATGGAAAAATTGACTTATGACCATTTTTCACCCTTGAAGCATCCCCATGGTCATGTGATCAAAATTCGGATGACTGGCAAATGACTTATATTTATGACCATTGCAGTGCTTTGGGGTCACGTGATTTCCTTTTGCAAACTTCTGACAAGCAAAGGCAATGGGGTAGCCAGATTCACTCAACAACTGGGTCACTAATTTAACAACTGCAGTGATACACTTAACAACTGTGGCAAGAAAGTTGCAATGGGCAAAAATGTGCAATGGGGCAAAACTCTCTTAACAAATGTTTCACTTCACAACAGAAATTTTGGACTCAGTTGTAGTCATATGTTGAGGACTACCTGTAAATCTAATTCAGTAGTTTTCTTCATTCACTAGTTTTCTTTTCTTCCACCATCCTTCTTCTATATAGGCCTTTATCTGATGGCCTTTGTTATAAGGTGACCAGACGTCCCGCTTTCGTCAGGACAGTCATGATTTTTAATAATTTGTCCCATGTCCCGCAGGGTGTTCAAAAAGTCCCGATTTTCCAAAAGAAAGAAAACAATTTTAAAAAGGAAGCTGTTAAAAAAAAAGTTTTTATTTCTCTGAAGTGTCGTTCCTGATGTGGCCTTTAGAGGGCAGTGGTTTCCCTCTCTCCGCTCAGCTCCCTCCCCTCCTGCGTGCACGCACGCTGATGCACATCATTTTTCTGCAGGCAGCACGGCGAGGAGGAGGCTCGGTCCCGGGCCAAAAGGCTCAGCCGTTGGAAGGTTTTTTTTTTGTTTTGTTTTTTTGCCCGCTTCTCTCGGGTGCCGCTCTCCCTGCAGCCATTTCTCCCTCTTTCTCCTTTTTGCCCTTTCTCCTCCTTCCCCCCAAAAAGAGAATGAGAGGGAGAAAGAGGAGATGTCGGAGATAGTGGGATCGCTAGTTTCTGAGCTTGGTGAGCAAGGAAAGAGGAGGTGTGGGGCAGATCGTGGGATCGCTGCTTTCTGAGCTTGGTGCAGCAAGGATCCCACTATCTTACTATTTTATTTTTCTTTATGTACACTGAGAGCATATTCACCAAAGACAAATTCCTTGTGTGTCCAATCACACTTGGCTAATAAATTATTCTATTCTATTCTATTTTACTCTACTCTACTCTATTCATTTCTATTTCAATTCTAACAAGGAGTTTAGCTTCTCTCTCTTGAAAATGTAAGCCAGCATAAGGCATTATAATGCAAGCTAGCTTTAACTTTCAAACAGTTCATTTAGTGACCAAAGTTACAATGGCATTGAAAAAAGTGACTGATGACCATTTTTCACACTTAGTGACCATTTTCACACTTAGCGACCGTTGCAGCATCCTCATGGTCACGTGATCAAAATTTTGATGTTTGGCAACAGATTCGTATTTATGATGGTTTCAGTGTCCTGGGGTCATATTTTATAAAAATATAAAATTTTTAATCAAGCCCCCCCCCCCCCCCCCCGTCAATGGTGTCCCTCTTTACCAATCTGAAAATCTGGTCACCTTACCTTTGTATGACTTCATCATTGATGAAAAGCCCTGTTGACTTCAGTTGCCAAAATTTCTTTCTAGCATGATCATTATCAAAAGCACACATTTGAAAGGTATGTTTAGTGGGAATAGCTGTTCGAAATTATATGTGGGACTGCAACTCTCACAATACTGCCCCAATGCAATTAATTACCTGCTGTACTATTTGTACAGGAAGTTGTAGTGCAAGACCTCTAACAGCTGCTAAGTAGGGAAATGAACCATACAAATCCTAAATGTTGTGTGATTTGTGGAAAGACATATCTTCACTTTTTCATTTTATTTCCTGAATTTCTATGAACACCGAAAAGGAAGAAACAAGTATAACTAACTTTACAAATTGAGAATAAACCAAAGTGAGAAAGAATATGGATTTTTCCTTCTAGTATGAAAGTGATCACTGGTTTCCAACAAATTGAATAACATTTTTTTCCCCTTAGGTGTATATATAAATTTTAAAAATTCTTTTTTCTTGCTAGGCAGTGAATATAAACAAAGAATACACCCAAAAATTGAAGAACAAAAATCTCCAAATTGTTACATTATATTGCCCCCTTTTCTTTACTTTTCACATTTTTCTTAGTTTGCATTAGTCTTTTATCTTTGTATTTGTAAACCTATGAGAAGAAAAGACTTACTGGAGAAGAGCCTAATGCTGGCAAAGCTTGAGGGCAAAAGAAGAAGGGAATGACAGAGAATTAGGTGGCTGGATGGAGTCACTGAAGCAGTAGGCGTGAGCTTAAATGGACTCCAGAGGATGGTAGAGGACAGGAAGGCCTGGAGGAACATTGTCCATGGGGTCATGATGGGTCGGACATGATTTCACAATTAACAACAAAAATAACAACAACATTTGTAAACTTTAATAAAATTATTATTAAAAAAGGAAAAGTGGAACTTTAACTAAGGACATAAAAAAAAGATTTCAGGCAATCTCAGAACATCTCAACAAGTACAATGTTTTTTTAAAAAAAACATATTATTATTATTATTATTATTATTATTATTATTATTATTATTATTATTATTATTATTATAATACAATTGTATCACAGCGGCCAGTTGTTTCGCCGGATTTGGCATTGGTTACTAGTCGGGCCCCACCCAGGGGCCTAGGATGTTGTAACGTATTTTCGTAATATGCGTGCAGATCCAAGCAGTGCGGCTTTTTGCATTTGACTGATGGTGATTTTGTCAATTTTTAACTGTTTTAAATGTAATTCCAGTGCTTTTGGAATAGCAGCAACAGTATACAAGTGCAATCATGTTACTTTAAAATCTAGCACATACTATATTTCCCCCCTCCCCCCTCCCCCCTAGGACCCCACCTCCCTTCCCCCCCCCGACTTCCCAGAGCCCGTACACGGTATAGCTTTTTATCAAACACAGTCTAAAATATATTAAAACCAAGGAAATTAAAAAAAGAAAAGAAAGAAAGAAAAAAAGTCAGTAAAATCTCTGCGTTGAACTCAGCTTCTTGCCGTTACACAAACTTTAAGCAGTTTACATTGTTCCTAAGCTTAGTTGTTTGATTACCTGCAGGATTTCCCCAGAGGTTATTTGTTGGTTCAACTTTTGCCTGTACTCTTCTCTAACTAGGGGTATTATCTCTTTATCTAAGTATCTGTCTATATCTAAACCCTTAATTTTGTCCCCTTTGTATAATTCTGTAAAAAAAAAAATAAAAAAAAAATTCCCGGAATGCCTTTTAAATCTCCTCCTGTTGAAACACCTCCTTCCCTCTATAACACAATTTGGATACATTTCAAATTTTTCTTTTAATTTCCTCTTCCAATTCTTTTCGTTTTTGCCCTTGTTTATGTCTATGTATTTTGTTTATATTCATCAGTACTCCTCTCATATATGCTTTACTTGCATCCCCTACAAATTCCATGATTGTACCCTTATTTGTATTCAGAACAAAGTATTCAGATAGCAATTTTTTACAATCATTCATATACTTTTCATATCTAAATAAACTCTCATTCGACCTCCAAGACCTTCTTGCCTGCACTACCCTTCCCAATTCCGTCCAGACTGGGTTATGATCCGAAAGGACCCTCGCCGCAATCTTTGTCTTCTTCACCCTAGAAAATAAATCATTAGTGATTTGTATAAAATCAATCCTTGAAAGGGATTGATGTCCATCAGAAAAAAGGGTGAAGTCATATGCCTCTGCGTTTCTTTCTTGCCAAACATTTCTCAATTCGAAGTCGTCCATCAAGTCTTTTTCCCTTCTAGAATTAGGTCTAATGCGATATATCTTCCAAAGGGATCTGCTTCAATTAGTTCAGCCTTAATGTCTTTTCTTAAGTATACAACTATATCATTTTTCTTTTCCGTAGCAGAGGTCACAAAATATTGACCAAGTTCGGGGTTAAACAAATATTTTTGATCAGTTGATTTGATATGAATTTCTTGCAGACAAATTATATCGTTCTTGAACTGTTTGAGATAGTGAAATATTTTCTTTCTCTTCTGTAAAGAGTTCAGACCACAACTCCTTGATCAATGGCCGATGATTATTGAGGTTGTTGCAATGTGCCTTGTTTTCCCATTCGTCTGGTAGTCATACGGCTAGATCTTTGTTCCCTGATCCCTTGCCCTTCCGGGAGGAGGACATGATGCTTTTTGTCTGGTAGTTGTGTGATTTGCTGTTTATCTTGTCCTTCTCGTGGTCTTTCTCCAGATCCAGATGATTCAGGGTGTCCCGCCTTCAGGATCTTGTGATAGAAATCTTGGGCTTCCCATACAGAGTTGAGACGATATTTTTGCTTATCAAATGTAATTATAATACCAAATGGCACATCCCATCTATACTGTATCTGACGGTTTCTGAGTTCTTCCACTAGAAAAGCATAATCTCTCCTGGCTCTTAGCATTTGGGGTGGTATTTCTTTCAAGACAATCAAGTTCTGTCCGCCAATTTGAAGCCTGGTATTATAAGACTCTTGTAGTATCATGTTTCTGAGCTCTCTTGTAGCAAAGTATATAATTACATCTCGGGGGAGTTGCTTCTGTTTTGCCACCCAAGAGTTAGCGCGATAAATTTTTTCGATCTGCCAGTCAAAGTTGGACCCCGGTCTTTCCACCAGACGGTTAAAAGCCTCTGAGAAAATCTGCTTCAAGTTCTCCTGTTCGTCTTCGCGCAGCCCCCTGACTCTTAATGCAAGCTCCATCTGTCTGTACTGTATCATAACAATTTGTTTTTCAGCGTTTTCAACTTTTTGTTGCACCACTTCAGTTTTGGATGTCAAATTAGTGTTGGCTTCATTAAGAACCTCTAGCTTATCTTCCATTCCAGAAACATATTCTGTCAATACAGTTACAAGTCCCACCATATCATCCTTTGTTTTGGCAATCCTAGTATCAAGCTTATCATATGAGTCTGCTTTAAATTTCTTTATCTCCTCTCTGAATTCTCTGAAAGTTTCTAAATTCTGCTCTCTAAATTCTCTAAAAGTTTTAAAAAAAAGTTCTTTCGTTAGCAGATCTCCAGTAGGGGGCATAGAGGGTGGAAGCTGCGACTTTGTGCCAAGTGTGTGAGATGTACTCCTAAGAAGAGATTTCCCCGAATTTAATTTTAATGCCATTATATCTTTTCTTCAAACAATTATTCAACAATTATTCAAATTATTCAAACTTTACTGGCCCGCTGTGTAGCTTATGAGGAAAGAAAGTATTAAGTCTCCCCTTTATTTGTTCTTAGAGGTTTTTCAAAAGGTTTCAGAAAAGGGCATTGTAACAAAGCAGGTTTCAAAATATTAGCATTGTAACAAAACAGTTCAGCATATTCATCTCTGTTTGGAATGTCTCTATATTAACAAGGAGTCTTTTAAAACTTTTAAAAGTTGATAGGAAAAAAATCTTGTAAGCTCTTCAGAGAAATGAAACTAATTAGTAAGAGCCTGCTGGCCGGCTGTTCCTTTGATCTTTTTTATCACTGTTCTTTGCCGGATAGTTAGGAATGTGGCACAATCGCCATTTTAGGAGCTTATTTTTTTAAGAAAAAAAAACCAAGTGGACAAAGAAAGCTCTTGTACTTATCTTGAACTAAGATAAGATTCTCAGGTACGGACTCTGCTTGTATTAATCTCAAATAAATATATCAAAAATTGTCCTAAGCGGGGGTTCCTTACTTTGCGCCGTAATGATTACAGCAGGAATTTCTGGCACGGAGATGTGATTCAGCCTTGGCTGGCCCCCCTTCCATTCGCAGCAAAAAAAAAAAAAGCTGCAAACTTCAAAGAAAAGCTCTTACCAGCTGGATCTCTCTCTCACTCTTCTTTGCCTGAAGAATGAGGTATCTACCAGATATTTAGGCAGATAACGCGGCCAGGAACCCGGGGGCAGCTCGTTAAGCTGCCGCCATCAGCAAGGTCCCGCCCCGGAAGTCGTATTCTGTGATTTTTTCATGTTCCTTCTCAGCGACCCTGCTATCACCTGGTATTGCGATGTCTATGATTGTGACCTTATTTTTCTCAACCAGTGTGATGTCTGGTGTATTATGCGCCAGTATTTTGTCTGTTTGTATGCGAAAATCCCACAAGATCTTGACCATCTGATTTTCGGTGACTTTTTCAGGCTGATGTTCCCACCAGTTTGTTGCTGTTTTAATATTATAATTTTTGCACAAATCCAATGGATGATTTGTGCTACTGAATTGTGCCACAATTTATAATCAGTCTGCGTAATTTTTTACAGCAGCTGAGTATGTGATCAACAGTTTCATCAGCTTCTTTGCAAAGTCTGCATTTGGCATCATCAGAGGATTTTTCGATTTTGGCCTTAATGGCATTTGTGTGGATAGCTTGTTCTTGCGCAGCCAGGATTAGTGACTCTGTTTCTTTCTTTAATGTACCTGTTATTAACCATAACCAAGTTTGTTCACTGTCCACTTTATCTTTTATTTTTTCCAGAAATTGGCCATGCAGTGCTTTGTTCTGCCAACTCTCCATTCTTGATTTTATCACATCTTTTCTGTATTCTTGTTTCATCTGTTCGGCCTTCAGTAGTTTTTTGTTCTTTACTTCAATTAATAGATGTGTCAGCACTCCTCCATTGAATAATTAGGAAAGAAAACCACGAGACTCCATTGATAGAAATCCAGTGTACTTTTACTAATTATAAATGATTAGAAGCGTAGCAAAGCGAAAGACTGAT
>NW_028261392.1:39490096-39542596 GCF_051295495.1 Thamnophis sirtalis
GCTATCTTGACCCCTTCCAGTCCGGCTTCAGACCTGGTTACAGCACAGAAACCGCTTTGGTCGCATTGACCGATGATCTCTGGAGAGCCAGGGATGGAGGCCATGCGTCCATCCTGGTTCTCCTTGACCTCTCAGCGGCTTTCGATACCATCGACCATGGTATCCTTCTGCGACGACTGCGGGAGGTGGGAGTGGGAGGCACTGTTTTACGGTGGTTCTCCTCCTACCTCTCGGACAGGTCGCAGTTGGTGTTGGTTGGGGGGCAGAGATCGTCCCCGAGGCCCCTAACTTATGGGGTGCCGCAGGGCTCGGTCTTATCCCCCCTACTATTTAACATATACATGAAACCGCTGGGCGAGATCATTCGGAGGCACGGGATAAAATACCATCAATACGCGGACGACACACAGTTGTGTCTGTCCGCCCCGTGCCAACTCAATGAAGTGGTGGACGTGATGAACCGGGGTCTTGAGGCCGTTAAGAACTGGATGAGAGCTAACAAACTGGTGCTCAACCCAGACAAGACCGAGTGGCTGTTGTGTTTCCCTCCCAATAATTTGGCCAATGTTCCATCACTCAGGCTGGGGGGTCAAATTTTACACCCCTCAATCAGGGTTCGCAACTTGGGAGTCCTCCTGGACCCACAGCTGACTTTCGACCATCATTTGTCAGCTGTGACCAGGGGGGCATTTGCCCAGGTTCGCCTGGTGCGCCAGTTGCGGCCCTACCTGAATCGGGAGGCCCTCACAACAGTCACTCGAGCCCTTGTTATCTCTAGGCTGGAATACTGCAATGTGCTCTACATGGGGCTGCCCTTGAAGAGCATCCGGCGACTTCAGCTAGTCCAGAATGCGGCCGCGCGAGTGATTGTGGGCGCACCGCGGTTCGCCCACATAACACCTATCCTCCGCGAGCTGCGCTGGCTACCTGTTGATCTCCGGGTGCGCTTCAAGGTGCTACTTACCATCCATAAAGCCCTCCATGGTAGTGGATCTGAATACTTGAGAGACCGCCTTCTGCCAATTACCTCCCTCCGTCCCATCAGATCGCACAGACTGGGCCTCCTCCGAATTCCATCCGCCAGTCAGTGCTGACTGGCGACTACGCGGAGGAGAGCCTTCTCAGTAGCAGCTCCGACCCTTTGGAACGATCTCCCCGTGGAGATTCGTACCCTCACCACCGTCCAGACCTTCCGCACGGCCCTCAAGATCTGGCTATCCCGTCAGGCCTGGGGATAAGATCCTAATCCGCCCCGCCCGAATGCTGAATGAATGTTGTGTTTTACTGTTTTATTTTATTTTATTCACATTTTATGTTTTGTCTTGCACTCCCTCCCATGAGTTGTAAGCCGCCCTGAGTCCCCTCAGGGAAAAGGGCGGCCTATAAATGCCAAATAAAACTCTAAACTCTAAAACTCTAAAACAAGTAATTCTTGACTTACAACCATTCATTTGGTGATATTTCAAAGGAATATTTTGAAAACAGGACTGAAAAAAATGACATATGATTGTTTTTCATATGGCCACTGCATCATCCCCATAATCACATGATCAGAATTCAGGTGTTTTGCAAGTGGCATGTATTTGAGACAGTTGCACTGTATTGGGCTCATGTGATCACCATTTCTAACCCTTTCCAGCCAGCTTCCGACAAGCAAAGTCAATGGGGAAGCCAGACTCACTTAATGATCTCATGATTCACTTAAGAACTACAATTATTTTTTTAACAATGATGACTAAAAGATTGTAAATTGGGGCAAAATTCATTTAGCCAAAGAAATATTGGGCTCAATTGTGGTGTTAAGTTGAGAACCTTATGTTTGTCTGTGTGTGCCTGTTTTACAGGAACGATGGGAAATTATTCCTTGAGGATATGCTTTGCAGTCACCAATTTGTAAAAATAGATTAAACTTTAAGTATTGCTACAATATAGAGTATTGTATATACTCTATGCATGTTGAAATAGTCTACTTATAAACCATGAATGTCTGAACTCAGCTAATTGCAGTTTATTGAAGAAACCATAATTAAGCAAACTAATGGAATACTGTGTGAACACAGCTATTATTCTTCACAAAAGAGTACTATGAAGATAAAATGAAAGAGTAGGAAGAGGTAATTGGCAGCTCTTGAAGGAAAGAAAGGAAATAAATATAAGAAAGAAATACATTTTTAGGCAGCAAATTCTCCTGAAAGCAAATAACTTCCACTGCAGCTAAAATTCATGTTGAACAGCTGTGACACATAAAATTACATATCAATCTAGTCCAGCCTAATGGGTCATGTGAACACTGGCTATGGGATTAGTTTCTGTTCATTCTACTGTACATATTCAGAAATTTAGGTTATCTAAGTGAAAAATGTAAACATCTGAATTTTGTATAGCTTGTTTACATATAACACCTCATAATTTGGCAATGGCTCTTCTAAAAACAAGAACAGGTTGCCAATAGGTTGCCAAACCTGAACACGGCCTGTTGATTAAGATCAAGAATGGGTGGAGTTTCTATAACATAGATGACCTTGACATTGTTTGAAAACAATGTGGAACAAGGATCTCTTTCATTTAGTGAGAGATGTCATTTCACTGGTACAAGAGAAGCATCAGACAAAACATTTGAACTTTTGCTTTAACAACCCCGATTACCTTTACACACCGGGAACTAGAATTTCCCTCCAAAACTGCTCCCAAGCACCTGTAGCATTAAATGGTAAACACAGGAACAAATGAATCTGGAGCGTGCAACATACACACAGGCAATGTGCGCAGGTCTTTACCCAGACAATTATTATGGGCCTCTGAAGAGAGTCGACCCTAAATATTTAGAAAGTCTCCCTCCACCCACTGGCAGGTTCCCGTGGGGAAAAAAAAAGACTGCACAGTCCCTTTAGGATGGTCAAACTCTGAGGGCAGAGCCTTCAGTCTTTGCTCCGCACCATTCCCTCCTGGCCAGTTTGGGAGTTGCCGGCTGTGCACCAGCTGATCGCGGCCCCTCCTATCAAGCAGGACCCAGGGAAAGGAGCGTGGAGCCGGCCCATATCGGTAGGGCGAATGAGCCATGTCAGAGTTCCAGATTTTGGTGGAAGAGCTCAAAGACCTGCTGGCCAATGGCAGTGACTGTTACAGCCTCCCCAGCGCGCACAGCAATGAAGTTATGATTAGACCCGCAATCGTGCTTCTCCCCAGCCTCAATTAGACCAGTCAGAATTAGATTGCAAAAATCCAGACCGCCACTAAATGGAAACAGTGTTATAAAAAAATTGGGACTTTTTAAAAACGCCGCGGACACAGGACAAATTGTTCAAAAGCGGGACTGTCCCGCCAAAAGTGGGACATCTGGTCACCTTACCCTTGGTATACTTCCCACCTAGTCTGGCCCCCATAGGCCTTGAACCTGCTTGCTCCTGCCCCCTGCTGGGTTTCATATCCCTAAGCCTTCTTTTCTCCTCCATTTCTCAGTCAACGTTACCTTTTCCAAAAATCACCTTCTCCAAGGAGGAGCAGCTGATGAAATTGCAGCCACTCCCAAAATGGTGCCCGCTTCCAAGAAGGTACCTCATGGCTTTTATTTAGGATGGCTACATAGCACATCAGCTGCTTCTCCTTTGGAAATGCAATGTTTGGAAAAGGAAAATTGAATGAGGTGTGATTAGGAAAGGAGGCTCGAGGATGTGGGACACCACAAGGTGGGAAGCAGGTTCAAGTCCTATGGCTGTGGGGCCCCTTGGGATGGGAAGCTGTGCAAGGGGTTCCTCAGAGAGTGGGGGAGGCCTTGAGAGAGCCAGGGCAGGTCAGGTGTGAGCTGGGAAGGTTCTGCAATGTAAGCTGATTGTTTCAGTATATCCTATCCTCTCTCTGCCCCCCCTCTTTTACATTAAGTATTTGATTAAAAGTGGATATACATTTTTTAAACAGATTTCTCAATCTTTGCAATATAGTAAATGCTTCTTGTCTGCCAGAAATATAGCCTCAACTTGTGTAATGGAAATGAATACTAAAGTGACTTCCAGGGATTTAGTGTTTAGCATATTCATTTTTCTTTTTTAAAAAATCCTTTCAAAAGACATAATAACGTTTTCTTCTTATAGGCAAAAGAAAAGATTTTTTTGGTTGCTCATTTAACCTGAACACCAAAAGAAGGAACAAAGATAATATCTTTAGACGGTTTCAAATATTCCCGTTGAAGCAGTCTACTTCTGTTAAAGAACATGGAACATTTGTCATAGATCTTATTGCTTTTGTAATGATTTTTTTAAACACAGTACAAAAAAATCTAACCAAAGTTTTGCATTCATTGAAGGACTGGTTTAGTTCTACTGGCTTAAAAACATAGCTTGAGTGTTAGCTTTTCATGTAATGATCAGCATAAAGATCTATGCTGCTTTTGCTTTGCTTCAGAGCGCCTCATTGAAACTTTAATGCAATACATCATTAAAATTAATCAGATACTTAACATTTCCTTGTTTTCTCCAGGCATTTCAGTTCCTAGAAATGTAGCAGAAATAGCTCACTGGATCACAAAATAAAAGGCCACCTACTCAAAGATTTTAAGAGTGAAGATGCTATTTCCTTTTTGTTTTAGCATATATTTATAAGGCTTTTATTGTAGGCTATGAAAAACTTAATAGACAATTGCAGAACATCTCTTCCATATACTATCTGTTGCATCCAAATGAGCTTCATTTATTTTGAAATCATTGGAGGTGGGTACCTAATAAGAATGACATGAACACCATCAGTATTGACAAAATCATCACAATACAATTGCAAAGGGCAACTTTACTTAGACAGTTTACATCCTGCAACTACCCTATTTCCCAGAAATTAAGACCTCCCTGGATAATTAGCCCAATCGGGCTTTTGAGCTCATGCGCTAAAATAAGCCTTCCCCTGAAAATAAGCCCTCCCTGAAAATATTGCAATGCAGCAGCAGCCGTCTCCTGCTCCTTAAAAGTTGCCTTTGTTAACCTTTGTTCTATTCCATTCTGCCCTTGTTCGTTTTGTCTGTCTGTCTCTTTCTGGAAGAGCTAGAGAAAGATAAATATCCAGTCACTGTTTCACCCTTCATTTGCCCCTTCCCCATTTATCTACAGCTCTAGGTCTTTGAACTTGCTAAATATAATAATTATTGAACTGGTAGCTTAATTTTGAAAGCATTTCAATATTTCTTTATTATCTATTGACAAGAAGGCAGGTAGATTTCTACTTTCATTCTCCTGGGTTTGAGTCACGCAGAGAGGAATTTTTCTTGGAGTAAAGTAATTTGTGGTACAAATAGTTTCCTCTTCTGAGGAATGCAAGAGGCCACACAAAGAATTATGAATGTATAGTCTACCACATACACATTAAGAGTGTGCAAATGCAACACATTATGGAGCTCTTGAGTTAGTGGGCCAGCAGAATCCTGGATTAAAAATATTTGTGTCTCTGCCCTTGTAAATTAGGCAAAGCTAAAAGGATTTCAGTAACTGCTATGATTATGATTAAAAATTTATAAAAATAGAACCTACTTATAAATAGTACTTCATTTTGCTTGCCATCCTACATAGCAGACTACATTTGCCTATTTCCATCTGACTTGTTTCTGCAATATTCAGATTGGTTCTTAAACAACCCCCTTCCCTTGTAGTATGAGAACTAACTGACTGAGTTAGTTATGTTTATATCTAAATCACCCAGATTTATGTCATGTCAGATGTTTTTGAACTGTTTTCAGAAATGCTGAGGAGGATAGGTCTTATATGCGCATATCGTTGCCCTTAAATGCTTTCAGCATGACAATATCTGCATTTCTTATGCACATAATATTCCCCTTGACTTCTATTTTACACTCTCCTTTTGTTCTCATTAAAATTCCTACTGAGCTACAATCAGAAAGGTTTTTCACATGTTAATATTTTGTATTTGCCATTTGAATACCTTGTTCCTGCCTACTCCATAAAAATCAATGCATTCATTCTAGTATTCAACTTCCATCCTGTTTCAGAATCAGATGCAATCCTGCATTTACCATTCTTTACATAACTTGGGAAAGTATCAGAGGAATAAAAGTGCAGTTGATAAATTCATAGCATAATCAACATTTTTGTGTCTGTATAGGTAGGCCTTCAAGTCATATTTAGCCCATGCTCCTTTTCTTGGCAACATTTTTTGAAAGTGATTTGCCATTGCCTTCTTCCAAGGACTGAGAAAATGACTGGCTTAAAGTAACCCAACTGGCTCCATGCCTAATGCAGGACTGGATTTCTCCTGATCTTCCACTTTCTATCATAGTGCCTTAACATCAACAGCAAGAGTAGAGGTCTTGATATTTCTTTAGCCTGGTGTCTTTCCTTCTGGGAATAGGGCGGCATAGAAATATAATAAATTCAATTCAACAGCACCATTTCAGATGGAGTGAGCTTGGAGACTGAAACTCACTGGCTGACTTCATAGCAAGAAATTATGAGAATCTCAATTGTTATGTAAAGAGCACATATGATCACTTCTAGATTATGCAGATTGAAGGTATCTCTCTTAGTCTCTATAGCAGCTGCTGTTACAAAGACCATTCCTTTGCCTTGGCCTGCTTGGCCTTATGCCTTCAAAAAAGGAGACAAGCATGAATAGTAAAATGAGCAAACCCATGCAAGAAATTGGTAGAATAGTAGCAGTCAAGAGACTGTTGCAGCACTAGACAGAACTCAGGGAAGGAGAAAGTATGGAAATACATCCCATTTAGTTGTCCTCTGATTTCCTGCTGCATATCTTGAAAACTTCTGCCTCCTCATAAATGGTCTTGCTTGCTGCTCAGAATCAAAATAAACATGTAACTAGCCACTCTACTGCTTTACTTTTAAGTTCCATAAAAATGGCAAAGCATTGTGCTGGTCTGGATGAGATAATTATTTAGATGATGATTTAAGGTTTATTCATAGCGAGATACAAGGCTGTCAAGTTAATAACTTCTATAGTGGATTACTATAGCATTCTTCAAGGCTACCATGACAAAAAGAGATCAGGGATGAAACAAATAAGGGAAGTGAACCAGGGAAATTTAAGTGATTTTGTGTGGGGTGAGCAGATAGAATTCTCAAGAAAGCTTTCTACTATGTCAAGAAAGGACCAAGAAGTACAAAAAAAATTCTTTCCAACCAGCAGTGCTCTAAATCAGCGTGACCCGACAAAAGGGCGAATGACAAAACCGCGCCCGACTAAACCACGTCGCTAAAACCGCGACATCATCAACGCGCCAACAACCGCGCGCCGACAACAGCGCGGAGACAGAAGGGCGCTTTACAACAGCACGTCGACAGAAAGCCGATTTAACTTAAGGTAAGGGTTAGGTTTAGGGTTAGGTTTAGGGTTAGGTTTAGCATTACGTTTAGGGTTAGCGTTAGCGTTAGCGTTAGGGTTAGCGTTAGGGTTAGCGTTACGTTTAGGGTTAGGGTTAGGTTTAGGGTTAGGTTTAGTTTTACAGCACGCTTCTGTCGCCGCACTGTTGTTGGTGTGATTCAGCGCTCATTTGTTGGAGCGCTTTAGAACACGCAGTTTTGTCACTGCGGTTTAGTCAGGCACGGTTTTGTCGTTCGCCCTTTTGTCGGTGAACCCTAAATCAGGGGTCTCCAACCTTGGCCACTTTAAGACTTGTGGATTTCAACTCCCAGAGTTCCTCAGCCAACAAAGTTTCACTGGCTGAGGAACTCTGGGAGTTGAAGTCCACAAGTCTTAAAGTGGCGAAGGTTAGAGACCCCTGCTATAAATTAAGATGAAGAGACAGAGATTCGCAATTGTGAATTGCAATGAATGCAGCAAATTACCTAGCACAAATCATGCTTATCAGTTTATGCTCACATTTGCCTTCCAAGTGTTGTTGGATTATTTTTTATTATAGGCCATGCAATCTGTATGAGTGGGTTTTAAAATCTAGGAACAGCTGAAGGGCAAATCTTACCCAGTCCTATACTATTAGAATTGCAACAAAAAAAAAATAGTAGTCTGGAATTGCATTTATACATGATTTGGCTTAACCAACATTTCTTCTGTAAACCACATTTGGCTAGTTTATAGTAAGTTAGGAATCCCATTTTATAAACTAAAATGGCTAGTTGACTCGAGACATTAGGCCAAAGTGACGTAAACCATATAATGAAATACTATAAGTTTATGAGCTTCAGTCCATTGCCCCTTTATACTTTTCTGCATTATTTTGAGGAGATAAAATTTTTATGGAAGAGAAACAAAACTAAACATAATTGCAGCTCACATTACAGTGTTTTAGAAGAAATGTGTTTGGAAATTTCTCAGAAAATATTTATTTAATGGAGCTGCCAACCAGATCAAATTTACCAGTTTTTATAAATGTGTGCCTTTTGTTTATTGTTACATTGGATAAATATAGTAGTGTCCAACCCTAATTCATACAGGATTAAGAACTGTACAGGAAATGCATTCAACCTAGAAAAATGCTGGCATACTAAAGAACCCACTTAAGCCAAAGGTTCAGTCTATGTGGTTTAAAAGAGTTCACTGCTAAATTGCTTTTTAAATTTCATTGTTTTTCAACTTAGTTAGTTTTTCCATGCAAATATACACCCACTTAATGACCTGTTAAGCAGGAGAGTCTAGGACAACTCACCCCGGCCAACTCACCATGGGACAATTTGCTATGGCCAACTTGCTACAGGACAAAAATTGCTGTAGGACAAAAATTACATAATATTAAAAAAATGGTGGAATAGAATCATTAAAGAAATGATACAAAAGAAGGGACAAAATGAAATGTGAATGACAAAAATTAAAATATTTTTAAATTATTTTAAATAATTAAGTAAAATTGTTGAATTGTCCTGCGGAGAGTTGTCTGCTGTGAGTTGCCCATTGGTGAGTTGGCAGCGGTGAGTTGGCCACGCTAAGTTGGCCATGGCGAGTTGTCCCATTCCACAAACAGAACATTGTGCACTGCCAAGAACAGTTATATTAGGTAACAAATAATGCTCATTTCAAAGATCAAGTAGAATTTTCAAAGATCAGGAAGAATTTTTCCATCCAATGAAGAGCCCTTAGGATAACAGAAATACTGTAATTGATCATATAACTGATAACTGAAATTTCTTCCTTTTTCAGTTGGCTTGAACTTTATGCTGGTTCTCATACATTTACTGAAGTTCTCCAGATGTTAAGAGTCGGGGTGTTGCAGTGCAGTATTGCAGGCTAACTCTGCCAACAGCCAGCAGTTTGATCCTGACCAGCTCAAGGTTGACTCAGCCTTCTATCCTTCTAAGGTTAGTCAAATGAGGACTCAGATTGTTGCGGGCAATATGCTGACTCTGTAAACCACTTAGAGAGGGCTGTAAAGCACTATGAAGTGGTGTATAAGTCTAAATGTTATTGCTATTAAAATATGAGATCTGCTCTCATTGTAGGTAAGATATACAAATTATGTCTCAATCTAGCAGTGATGGGTTCTGGATCCCGTTGCAACCCATACAGTTGCAACAGGGCCTGTCGTCCTCAACATGAATGTGTGTGGCACTCGCGCACACATGTGCAGCGCACGCATACGTCTTACCATCCAGCAACACCTCCGCAAGCCTCCGTGATGCTCCAGCTGCTCAGCGGAGCGTTGTGCAGGTGGTGTAAGTGCCATGCGCATGCACGGAAGCGCCAAAGGCTTTAAAGACAGGCAAGGAGTGCAGGCGGGCGGGTAGGCCCTTAGAGCACCATACCGGAATGGTACCCAGTGCTCTGGGCAACCTTTGGTACACCTGTACCAGGGCATACCACCTATAACCCACCACTGCAATCTAGGTAATAGTCCACAAATATTCTGTACTGTGCCCCCGAATAAAAACATCTCTGAGCTTTACAGAGAAACATCTCTCAGCTTTACAGAGAAGCTGTTCAATAGATAGAACAAGACTTTCAAATAGTGAGACAAAGCTTTTCTCTGGAGAGCAGGGGGAAAGATATTGTACAGAATTTATAACACCTGGTGTACAGCAAAGGAAAATTCAGACACAAGTTGTTGTTTTTTTTCATTTTGAGTTTTATAATGTGCATTCAAGTCAGAAAGGATTTTTTCTTGGTGAGAGTTCTGCATATAGTCACTTGTTGAAGGTACCACTGGTTTCAGGCAATCTGCAGTGGGGTATGGCCAGGAAGGCCTTGAATTCGCTTCCAGGAGAACTTCAACATTTGCCAATAAATTATAATTTTTAATGTGATCAAAGGGGAATATTATTATTGCATGGAAATAATCATATTAACTGTACTCAACACTTTGATGAAAAGAAAATTAAGTTAAATCAATACAAATGATTGCGTTAAAGTGTTACCCATATTTGAACCTACAGAAATACATCCCAGCGTAAACTGTGCTTCCCCCACTGATATCTGTTACTATGCAACAGAATAGAACATAGATAAAGAGGAATGCGGTGGCTCAGTGGCTAAGAAGCTGAGCTTGTCAATTAGAAAGGCCAGCAGTGGTTTGAATCCCTAGTGCCATGTAATGGAGTGAGTTCCCGTTACTTGTCCCAATTTCTGCCAACCTAGCAGTTCGAAAGCATGTAAAAATGCAAGTAGAAAAATAGGGCCCACCTTCGGTGGGAAGGTAACAATATTCTGTGTGCCTTCGGCATTTAGTCATGTCGTCCACATGACCATGGAGATGTCTTTGAACAGCACTGGCTCTTCAGCTTTGAAATGGAGATGAGCACTTCCCCCCTAGAGTCAGGAACAACTAGCACATATGTGCAAGGGGAACCTTTACCTTTCTCTTTAAAGGCCTATATTAATAGAATAGAATAATGTAATAGAAATAATGAAATATATTTATTTCTCCACTTTTCATATATCTTCTGTCAGTCAAAAGTTCTGTTCAGGGCAAGTCAATCCTCCAGGCTCAGGAAGGACAAGGGAAATATATGTAAGGTCACTGTACAAATTATTCATAACAACTGGTACATTAAATCACTTCAATTGGACTCCAGCTGGGCGAAATACTTTGGACTTGACTGAGGCACAGTTTTGTGATGTAATCTGGAAGAATTTAATACTGTTACACCAGATATTCAGCTCTGTATGCTTGGTTATCTGTCCTTTAGATCCATCTACTGTCTGGCTAGTTTAGGCTTCTATGCTTACATACAATTGACAGTCTCTTGCCAGACTAAAGCCTGAATAATATGAGCATCTATTCCTAAATACAATGATGTTACAAAGGTGACTATACATCACAACAATGTAACACAAACTCCATATTAGTGTACTTGCCTTACAATATTGCATGGAGGTACATAAGGGATAGAGTTTGTATCAATGGTGGGTTCCCACCAGTTTGGACCGGTTCGGCCAAACTGGCAATGGTTTGGCGGCCTGGGTTGCTGGAACCGACAGTGACCCAGGCCTGCCACGCCCCTAACCGGTTCTCTGGGTGGCACCATAGGTGCTGCCATTTTGTTTATTTCTTCTGCGCATGTGCAGAAAAATGTTTATTGTACTGTGCAAGTGCATGTAGCACATATCAAGGGCACGTGCGGCACACCCAAGAGCGAACCAGCAATAGTGACTGCCAGAACCTGCCCCTGGTTTGTATGACAACATAGCAACATACATTTTATCACTTGTGCACTCCCGCCTTCCTATGGCTATCTGTGCTGTTCAATAACATGTTATATTAGCTTTTTAAAGCAAAATAATATGAAGAATGTACCTTAGGCAAAAGATATATGGCCTATGACCCCATTGGTGGTGCAGTGGTTAAAGTTCAGGAAAACTCTGCCCACAGCCTGGAGTTTGATCTTGACAGAGTTCAAGGTTGATTCAGCCTTCCATCTTTCCAAGGTCAGTTTCATGAGGATCCAGATTATTGGAGGCAATAGCCAAATAATGCTTCTACATTGCAAATTGCCTGCAGAGTGTTGTAAAATGCTATGAGGCAGTATATAAGCCTAAATGCTATTGCTATTGCTCTTGAAGCTATCCTTGGAGATAGTGGCATTGCTTGATACAGCAGCTGAAACTCTAGCCATATAAAGCACATCCATTCTTATTTATGCATTCATTACTGTATTTATTGAATTTACGATATACTTCCATAGGACAAAATAGAGAGGGAAAAATGGTAGACATGAGGAAAAAACCTTTGCAGTGTCTGGTTTTGGTACTTTATGAGCCTAAAATTACCAACTTCAATTTAAATTGTTCCTGACCATTCCTGCCAGCTCCCCATCACTACCAAAAATGACAGAACAATAAATTAATTGTGTTAAGTTAAAATAGTCCAATATTGATTTCATCACATAGGTACACATATTTCTTTTCAGCAGAAATATCAAATAAAAAAATGGGTTGAAAATGAGTCGAGGGGGGGGGGAGAAAACTGAGGGAACCCTGCTTAAATTGGAAAGGCTACATTCAGCCAGCACTGCTACCCAAATAACTGCTAATTTCAAACTAATTATAAAAGCATGCACATTTTGTACCAATAGCACTTAGCAATATCATTTAGACTTATATACTGCTTCGTAGTGCTATACAGCCCTCTCTAAGTGGCTTACAGAGTCAGCATATTGCCCCCCAACAATTTTGGGTCCTCATTTTACCCACCTTGGAAGGATGAAAAGCTGAGACAACCTTCGGTCTGCCAAACTGCTGGCAGCCAGTGATCAGCAGAAGTGGCCTGCAGTACTGCACACTAACCACTGTGTCACCATGGCTCTTAATCTGAGTCTGCAATATTTTGTGCCTGTTGCTCATTTCTCTATTTTGAAAAGCTACCTCCAATCTAATAAGAAAATATAGATGGACTTCCAATCCATTCCGCAATTAATTATTTAAGAAAAAAACTCACCTCCTTTTCAAAGTAAATAATGTAAACTCAGGCAATATTTTTCCATTGCACTTTACTTGGAGATTTCCTTGAAAGTAACACTGGGGAAAAAAGGATGCAGTGCACAAAATCTTTGCCAAATGGACAATTGAAATTGCATTTTTTTAAAAGTCTGAAGTTCATGGTTCTCACCTCTGATAATTGAGGTCACCCATCATTGGGGCTTTAAATGGAAAGATGATAAACATAGGATCTTCTCAATGCTGTTTCCTGCCAAAAATTGGAATTCATTAAGAAATGCCTAGTTTCATTTGTTGTTTTAAAAGTGTTTTAACTGGTTTTTCTTTTCCCTCTTTGATTTTTAACTGAAAAACATTGAATTACTTAAATTTTTCTTGATTAAATTTTTATCTGGCTTTTCTTGCCTGCTTTGGTCTTAAAGTTCTGCATTTCTGATCTATATTTCATTATAACCTTCCCAAAAAAATCCCCAATTTTGAAAGGCAGCTGAATATTTATTATATCAAATTTTAAATGATAAGTGCCATTGATCTTTAGTACAAAACTGTCCATGTAAAGAAACACTGTATTTTACAAGTATGACTTTACAAGGAAACATAAAGGAGTATTTAAAAATATTTTGCATCACCAACCTCTTGTGTAGATCAAGTTGTTGTTGAACCATTATCTTCTCTGATCCCCTCCAGTTCTTGACTGATTCAGCACTGTATCATCTAATGGTTTTCAGCTAAATTGTCCTTGGAGATTACAGATCACTGCCATTTGTTATTCAGGATAACAAACCAGATTGTTCTACCATCATAATTCCACAGAATAACGTGTGTCATAAATCTGTAAAAAAAAACTGCTGTGCTTAATTCTGTTTTTATAATTTATAATTTAATTTTTAATACATGCTGAATACACATCCCCCTGAGGAAGTGTATGTTTCAAAAGCACAGGTGTCTAGTATGTGCAAAAGTGGTGGAAACTCAAAACAAAACAGATGCAAGGATTCATTCTCTATATAGATGAGAGATTCATAACAGTTTTTATGCTGATATGAGAGATCCCTGACCTACACAAATGTTTCTTGCTCACACTAATATTATGCTAGCTACTTAATCTAAAGGTCTTTCTAACTATTGCCCTGATCCAAATACCTATCAAACTTAATAAAATAGCTTGGCAAGACTAGTGTTCTTCATACAACATTATTTTTTTATTCAAAGATTAAAAGGTAAAGGTTCCCCATGTAAATCTGTTTTTGTTGTTCCTGACTCTAGGGGACAGTGCTCATCTCTGTTTCAAAGCCGAAGAACCAGAACTGTCTGAAGACATCTCTGTGGTCATGTGGCCAGCATGACTAAACGCTAGCGCAAGGAACACTGTTATCTTCCCACCAAAAGCGGTTCCTATTTTTCTACTTGCATTTTTAGATGCTTTCAAACTGCTAGGTAGGCAGAAGCTGGGACAAGTAACAGGAGCTCACTCTGCTACATGGCACTAGGAATTCAAATCACCGAACTGCCAACCTTTCTGATTGACAAGCTCAGCTTTCTCTTTTAAAAAAAGCTGGAAGGGCAGAGATGAGGATGAGTATTGAAGGTTTTGGACCATGTTTTGTAGAACGGGCTTCCCTGTGAGATGAAATTTATAATAATTGTTTTTTTCATGGCAGTTCTCCAAAGGACTAGTCAGGAGTCAAAGCACACAGATCAAGGTTATTCTTTTCTATCCCTCTCTCACACTGATGAATTTTCAGTACGATAGAAGCTAGCCAACCCTTGGAGAATTCCAACTAACCAAAAGATGTACAAAGGGTATATTCAATTTGTGGACAACCAAATAAATGGAGCAATTCTTAGCACCAGGCTAAATTGTATGGCTTTATGTAAACTATGATTCACTGTTATTGAGATTGGATGTTCTGCATGGCTGAAGAAGAGAACTTCCTTGATGCCCAGTAGGAATAAAGCAACAATATTCTACACTTAAGATAAAATTAAGGAGCTGGTCAAAGGAATATGGGGCAGAAGATAAAGTAGCATTATATAGCTTAGACAAATCTATTATAAAATACAGAACAAAATTTACTTGATGCCCAAATGACCAAAAGAGCTAATTCTTTCTAAATCATTTATATATTTACATGTGTTCTTTTGGAAACATTTCAAAGATGCAGTTTTGTTAGTTGTTTGCAGCAAAAGCAAAACTGAATCTTACAGTACCTTTAAGAACAGCAAATGTCTTGTTACACAAGATTGCACAGAACATAACCTACTTCAAGGTAAGCATTGGACTGTGAAAAATGCAGGTATACAGAGAAATAAATGTATCAGGGTTTGTAGTGATATAAGACTGCTGCTTTTTTCTTTTAGAATCAAATATACAAACAACCAATAATTAAGCAAGACTGGACCATAGAATCCAACATAATTTTTAAAAGTATGGGTATAAGCAATACTTATATTATTTACCAAATTTATATACTGCTCATTCCACTATCTAAATCTAATGATCAGCCACACTCAAACTCATACCTTCAAGATGAGACTACTGTTTCTAGAATTATCTAGCAATATGCTGCCTTGAAATTTCAGGAATTATAACTGAAAGGCATGTGCTCAGAAACTTATGCCAGATTTCCCAGATGTGGCAATGTCCCAGAATTCTCCCTAGAGGCCATAATCATTTGGAATTCTGTTGTTAACATATAATCATATACAGTGTGCCTTGATTGGAGAAGGTTGGGGGTTTTTTAGGATAGGGGAGAGGAGAGGAGAGGAGAGGAGAGGAGAGGAGAGGAAAGGAAAGGAAAGGAAAGGAAAGGAAATATATGCTTCCTTTGTAACTTGGCATGTCTGTTTCAGATCATCTGTGATATAAACTGTGCTTTGGACTTGCTTATACTGTGCCCAAGGGCAGTGTTTTTATGTCAAAAGCAGTAAGTTTCAACCTTCATTTAGTCTAAACAGATTTCCTAAAAACAAATAATAAAACCTGACGGTTGGATGCTCTGTCCTTCAAATTCCAGCTGTTTTTAACTGACATAAAACTCTAGCATTTTTATAGGTTCTAATTACCAGCTGGGTTCTGCATTATGTGTAAGCTTTAAAATGTTTTTTTTTATTTTGTCATTTTGAAAATTTCTACAGTTCTACCTAGATACCACCTATGTATTTTCTCACCATGTTAACCCAATAAGAGGATAGGTTTTCCTAATAATTATCTGAGAGTTACAATGGGAGAGTAAAAGAAAATACAACTTGTTCAAAACAGGTAAAATGGTGAGGTGTAAATGACTTAAAGTCTATCTTAAATATTAATCTCTGCAGAAACTTTTCTGTAATATCCAAACAGGACTTCTTTTTCTTCTTCTCTGACTATTCACCTCTTGCCTTACATAATCTCCCTCCATTTATTTATTCTTTCCTTGTGTATTTTCTCCATTCTGTTTCCACCTATACGTCTTTTCACCGCTTCTGTTGAAAGGAGAAATGTGTTTTCCATGACAATATTTAATGATATAAGAAATAACAGTAATATAGGCTCATCTATCTTGATAAATGATCATAGGTGTATAGATGATTAACTCAACCTAAATTTATTGCTTTGTTCTAAATCTGCTTTGTCTTAGAATGAGGCTTCAAGCATTATTGCCATAGACACGTATATGAAGCACATGCACACACATTTCTTTTGCAAGAAATCGTCTTAAATTCAGGGCTGTCTTTCTTTTGTATTGAATAATATTTTTTATGACACAGGAAAAGAAAATGAAGAGTATGCTTGGAAATTTATATTAAAAACTGATAGAATACAGCTTTCTGTATAAAGGAATGATACAAACAATTTCACATCTGGGTATGATACACAGCAGAGGGAATGAAATTATAGAATTTGGTGACATACTGATCAATATTTAGTAGAAAAATATGCATTATCATTCATCTCCCTTTTGCTCTACAGTCATTGGGAATAGCTTACCAGCTGTTGTATTTGGCACAAGAATCTTGTGCTACAGTGATTATTTTGTGGTGAGAAGATGAATGTCTTTTTAATTTTCTAGTTGAAGGTCATTAATTTAGTGGAATGACTCTTTGGTTTTTTTCTCCCTTCATTACAGTGACATAAGGAAAAAGAGGCTGATTGGGTTTCTTTTGAATTCCTTGTAATTTGGAACGCTTCAATTAAAATGCCTTCAATACTAAATTTAATCAGTGAATTATTGTATGCATGGCACTTAACCAATTTTTCATAGGAGATGTAAGTCACATAGGAAGAAGGAAAGATTAACAAGAGAACGGAAGCTGCTGACATGCAAGACCAATGTGAGTTATTTGGTGAATGAGAGGCTTCATGAAGGTATAGTATTTTAATAAGATACTTCAACATAAAAAAGAGAAATGAGTCCTTGACTTTATTATATTGATCGGGTTATCATTAGGTGATTTCTCCTATTAATGAAAACCTGATCACCAGGATTCTTCTTTATAGTAATTGTAATTAAACTTCTATTCATGTTTAAGTAAACACGTGCATTCAGCATAGGGAAGTTAAGAAAGTTAGAGACAGAATGTAAGGATGCTGAAAATTGAGTTTCATAACACAACTAGGTTCTGGCAGGAAGTAAATAGGTTAGTTTACAATTTAGGCATCTACTTACAGTTGTATTTGCTGTTTAAAGCATAAACCAGGGATTAACTTTCAAACAGGGTTGCAAGTGATCAAGTGGTAACAGTGGGCAAAAACTGTTTGCAAATCCCACTCTCTTCTGGCACTGAAAATGTTACTTAATTGGATAATGAAACATCTGCAAGAAAAAAAATTAGAGAGCACCAAGGACCCCACAGTTCAGCTTTGAACAAACAATATTTTATTAGAATCCTCTAAATCAAGATATTAAGGCCTCTGTTTTCTTTTTCAGTGATTTTGGGGCTTCTGATGATAAGGAAATAATTTTGCTTGTCCTTTGTTCTTTTGAGAAAAATAATATCTTTACCTGGGTATGAGACATGGTGGCATAGTGGTTAGAGCGCAGTACTGCAGACTACTTCTGCTGACTGCTGGCTGCCTGCAATTTGGCAGTACCCCCCCTCCCTATTTTATGTAAGCCGCCCTGAGTCCCCGCGGGGAAAAGGGCGGCCTATAAATATTAATAAAATATCAAAATATCAAATATCAACTCTCACCAGGTTCAAGGTTGACTCAGCCTTCCATCCTTCTGAGCAGTGATGTGCAGTCAGGTGAGGCAAGTGAGGCACAGCCTCACCGCTCTCATCATGAAAAGAAAAAAAATGTAAAAGGAAAAAGCTGAGCTACTTGCTGCCTCACCGTGGATGACTCTGCTTAACTGTTTAAAAAAGCCTCTAAAAAAGCACCCTCTATTATAAGGCAGGAGAACAGCATGCCTCATCTAGTCTGACTTTGTAGGCATTTTATGATCGCTATGCATGGAACATGTTTCTTGTGCTGTGCGATCGTAAAATGCCTAAAAATTCAGTCTAGGTGAGGCACGCAGTTCTCCTGCCTCATAGTATTTGCAATGGTAGAGGTGTTTGGGGAAGGCAGCAGGGGAATGGGGGGATGGCAGAGAAGCCACTGGAAAAGACATCCAACTTCTGTGTGTGTGTGTGTGTGTGTGTGTGTGTGTGTGTGTGTGTGTGTGTGTTTGAGAGTGAATGAGAGAAGGAAGGGGGTAGGAGAGATAATCCAATCCAACTTCTCTGTGTGTGTGTGTGTGTGTGTGTGTGTGTGTGTGTGTGTGTGTGTGTGTGTTTGAGAGAGGGGGAGGGAGGGAGAGAGGGAGGAAGGAGGGAAAGCGAGAAGAAAAAGAAAATGAAAAAAGGAAACTTCTTTCGCAAAGAAGAAAAACAAACGCTGTTGCTTTAAATCGGAACTGAGCATGCCTGGCTGTGGAATTATGGGAGTTGAAGTCCACAAATCTAAAATAATTTGAAACCCACCACTGTGTCAGTGCCTCACCAGCCATTAACCTCACCGCACGTCACTGCTTCCGAGGTGGGTAAAATAAGGAGCCAAATTGTTGGGGGCAATATGCTGACTCTCTGAACCACTTAGAGAGGGCTGTAAAGCGGTTTATAAATCTAAGTGCTATTGCTATGAGATAGAAGAATTTTATTTTGCTGCCGTTCAAGTTTTTTATTTCCAATGTGAAACTACTTTCCAATTGCAAGGAGGAATTCCCACATTTGATTCCATTCAATTTAGCCCACTTTGCTCCGGGCTGAGATGAGAAGCAAAATAACTTCAAATCACTGCTTAGCTAAAAGTCCACTAGTGTGAAGTTTTATCCAAATCACTAAAGGCACCTAGACAAGGCTTCTGGGCCACTTCAACCTCTGCAGTCCCTTAACATTGGCTGAATTCAATAACTCTGCCAATTTATTTCTAGATCTCTTTAAAATAAAATACTAATACTTCTTTTTGCAATGATGAAATTCTACTGAACTCGAAAGGTTTCTACTCTTTCTTCAGTAATCTTTATTAAACACCTTCTGTTTCTTTTTATCTAGACCACCTTTGTCCTGGAAATTCTAAACTTTCTTTTTAAAGGGGAAGCAGAGTAATGTCAATTGTGTTTGGGGTTTTGGGGTTTATTTTTCTGTGAGTTCTGCTTACTGTTAAATTGAGTAGTTTTCAATATATCCCAAAGAAAAAGGACATAAATGTGTACCAGAATCTGTGTATATGTGACAAAAAATATATTCTAAGGACCCGAGCCTGTCCAGCAAGCAAGGATGCTACATTCACAGCAAATGTACAATAGTTCCTTGACCAGGTGCATTATATCCGTAAATCCCTTACTGAAACAAAGCACAGCCTCCTAATAGTTAAATAATCATTCAAGGCTCACAACAAAACGAGTATCTAATCAAATATTACGTTTCTAGAATGACTCTCACACAGGATGTAAATATATTTGTTTAGATAAGCTCTTATGTTTTTATGTGTTAAATGTTTATTTGGGATATCGCATAAGGTATTATTCTAAGATTAAATTCATATAAACAAATTACATAGCACAATTCTTGTAATTGCAGTCCAACATAGTTGACACAGAATACTAGCACTTCAAAGATGCTGGTTTGCAGTGTCAACTTCTAAAGCGTTGCCATGATTATTATCAGGTTGGCATTCAAGGGAGGATTCCATGCATACCTTCGGCCAGAGTTGGATCTCATATTTCTACAACCTAGTTTGTGAATATGATCTATGACGCATGACAGAAAGGAGGAGATTGAGGGGTAAAGTTCAAACGCAATTAAGCAAAAGCCAGTTTAGGCTCCACAGATGTCCGTGCCAAGATGTTAATCCTAATAAATTAATGGTTTTTTTTAACTTTGTCTCAAGGCTCATAAATTAATTAGGTCAGCTCTTGGGAACTTCACAGAGAGCCTAAACTGAACTTTTAAAAATCTATCAAGATTTCCAGGTTTCCTGAATCCCGGGCTCTCCGATCATTCCCTCAATATTTGCGGTGCTTAGAGGAAAAATCAGGCAACCATGGAAGAAAGTAGATTATCAAGAGAATGCCTGATTTCAACTGGAGGAAGTCAGCCAGCCCACCCCACCATCAGAGCTCCACGCTTCCACGCTGTGATGTCTTCCTCAGCAGCAGAAGTAAGAAAAGATGTGTACTTTTGGAAATTAACCCCTAAGGCAGCTGAGGTAGAGTTCCCTTATCCCAATTCCCAGATACAGGGAATGGTCTCAAGCAAGCTGGTAAGGGTGGACTGGAGGAGAGACTGGAAACAAGCCAGGCTCCCAGAACCCCAGATGGAATCCCCAGGGAGTGCAAAAGAGCAACTGAGGGAGGGTTTTGACTGAGTCACCCTTCATGTTGAGTGGTCATCATGCTGCCCAAAAGAGAGGGGAGGAACACCTGATCCTGTTGAAGGGATGCAGACTAGAGTGCAGCCCCCTCCCCCTCCTGGTAGAAGGAGAAGGAGCCCAAAACAGGCTGCCAAGAGCAGGCAATCCCCTCCCTCTCTCCAAATTAGGGGTGAAGAAGATGACCAGCCATATCAGGCACAAGCATACAGAGGCAGACAGGAGGTTGGAGGAGTGGGACTGAACGACCCACCCCAATTCAGGGGAAAGTTTGACAGAGACTCAGACCAGCTAGCCCTATTCCTTGATTCAGCTGATATCCACCTAGAACACTATGGGCACCTCTACCCATCCCCCAAAGCCATGGTGAAAGCACAGGGTCTAGAGAGAGAAGCAACAGAATGGCTAACAGCCCTCCACAAGAGGAGAGCCCTCCAACTGCAAGACATAGATGACTTCTTGCAACTGCTAGAGGCCACATTTGAGGAGGTAGAGGAGGACCCATATGCGGAAGAGGAACTCAGCAACCTAAAGCAGAGGGGCCGCTCCATCAAAGAGCACATCTGTGAATTTAGGAGGGTCATAGGAAGACTACCCCCTTTACCAGAGCGGCTGCTGGTGCATTTTTTCATAACAAGCCTGGACAAGCAAATTGCCCAGGTAACATCCCAAATCAACTCTCTGAATGGTTCCGAGTAGCAATAAAAGTTGACAGTGGGCTGCACATCAACGACATGACAAAGCAACCAGACACACAAGAGAGAGGACAACCTGACCTGAAACCACCCAGCTGGCGGGGAACCACAGCACCACAGCAGGCCCTGAGACCGGCCCTCCCTCGAAGTCTGCTAAAATGCTACAGATGTGAGGGGATGAGCCACATGGAAGCTGCATGCCCAACCCCAGCCCCAAAACCAAGGCCAGAGCCACCGCCCAGGGCACAACCAGAACAAGGGCCCAAATGGATCACCAACACATCCGGGAAAGCCCTCCAGGCTGCAGAGGCCCCTTGCCCCTCAGGCAAAAGTGGTGGAACCCTAGGCAACAACAACCAATCATATGACAGCCAGGACGAGGGAGAAAATGACCCAATGTTAAGTGAATCATTTCACCCTTTCCTTTTTCCAATATGCCTCACAGCCCCAAAAACAGGAAACCAGGGGGATTTTCAAGCCCTAATATACTGAGGCTGCACAAGATGCTTGATCAACCTAACCACAGTCCTGAAACGGGATCAGAGCAAAAAGACTGGCCCACCCGATCCGGTTTGAGCAGGTTGACGGGTCCCTAATGGGAAGAGCCTATGCCACCCACCTAACTGAACCAGTGAGGCTAGAACTAGCAGATCACTGGGAAGTAATTTGATTCATAATAGCCCCCAAAATGACAGACGCAGTCATACTGGGACTTTCCTGGCTAGACAAGTGGGGACCGACCAGCTAGTGGCAAGGGGGTACCCACAGATTTAGGATATCAAGGGGCCCCCAACCCCTCCCACATCAGCAAGCAGAAACACCACCCATGCTGGAAACCCCCAAAAGAGCCCACAAGAACAACTGGCAAGCACATCCGACAAAACCCCAGAGGCCGAACTGATTCCGATGGAATATCAGCACCTTGCAGAAGTATTCAGCAAAGCCGAGTGCAATGTTCTGCCTTCCCACAGGGAGACAGATTGTTCCATTGAAATCATCCCCGGGGCAAAACTACCCAAGCTCAAACTGTACGCCATGACACCCTGGGAAATGCAAGAGATATGCAAATACATAGACAAAAACCTAGCAAGGGGGTTCATTGAGGCAGCCAAGCCATGGGTCGCGGCACCAGTCCTTTTCAAAGAAAAAAAAGATGGAACTATGAGGTTGTGTGTGGACTTTCAAGGGATAAATGGTGTGTGCATACACAACCTATGCCTCTCTCCCTCGTGAAGGACATGCTATCTCATCTAGCCAAGGGAAAAGTCTTCACCAAACTAGACCTCAGAGAAGCATACTACCAAGTACATATCAGAGAGGTAGATGAGTGGAAAATGGTGGTCAACTGCCCCCTAGGGAGCTTTCAATTCAAAGTGATGCCTTTCAGACTGCAGGGGGCCCCAGCAGTATTCATGCAGTTAATAAATGAGGTGCTGCATGAGCACCTCTACAAGGGGGTCCTCATCTACCTAAATGACATCCTTATCTACACTGACACCATGGACAACCACATACCCCTGGTTTGCCAACTACTGGAAAAACTTCTGGCAGCCAACCTGTACATCAAGGTATCAAAATATGAATTCCACAATGCACGGTTAGACTACCTGGGTTAAATGAGGGAATAGAGATGGACCCAGCCAAAGTGCAAGCTGCCCTAAGCTGGCAACCCCCTCGCACCTGCAGACAGCTACAAAGCTTCCTAGGGTTCGCAAACCTCTACAGGCAATTCATCCCCTCCTTTACAAAGATTGCCAAACCCCTCCTGAAGACAGGGAGCCCAGGAAGGAAACCTCGTCTGTGACAACCCCTACAGTGGGACCTAACCTGCCAAAAGACGTTCGAAACACTCAAAGAAATCCTTTGCAAAGGAGCCAGTGCTGAAGCATCCTGATCCCGAACAACCCTTTGTGATCCAGGCAGATACCAGCAACATGGCAGTGGTGCTACTCCAAAGGAACAACCAAGGAAACTTATAACCCTGCACCTACACCTCCCGCAGACACAGAGAGACGATGGGCCGCATGGGAAAAAGAGGCGTTTGCAGTGAGATGGACACTGCTAACCTGGAGACACCTGTTGGAAGGGAGCCAGAAACTGTTCGAGGTCTGGACTGACCACAAAAATCTGGAAGCGCTTAGGACCCCACAGAAACTATCACCCAAACAAGTCTGATGGGCTCAATACTTCAACCATTTTGATTTTGTCTTAAGGCACATTCCAGGTGGGAGGAACTTTCTAGCTGATGCCCTGTCCCACATGCCTCAGTACAAATGTGAATGGGAGGATGTAGTGGACGCCATCATTCCCTCTACTCAAACAGATGCCCAAGTAACCACCAGGTGGCAACGCATCTTGACAAAAAGAGATGACCTTGCCCCCTGGAAGGGGACAAAACTCTATGTCCCAGAATCCCTACGTACCCCAGTTCTCCAGAGGAGTCATGACACCAAACCGGCAGGCCACTTTGGGTTCCTAAAGACTTTACACTTAGCCCGGAGGCAGTTCTCGTGGCCTGGCAAAAAGAAAGATGTGGATCGTTACATGAAAAATTGCACCATCTGTGCCACAATGAAGATACGACCAGGAAACCCTCCGGACTGCTGCAAACAGTAGCAGAGCCAACGAGGTTATGGGAGGAGATCACAATGGACTTTGTAGTAGAGTTGCCAAAAAGCGGGGGAAACACAGTGATTTGGACTGTAATAGATGTGTTCTCCAAACAGGCTCACTTCATACCCTCAGCTCACAAGCTGGCTAAACTGTTCGTGAAGCATATCTACTGACTGCAGGGAGTACCTCGAAGAATTATCTCAGACAGAGGGGTCCAGTTCACGGCTAAGTTCTGGAGGGAGTTCCTGCAGTCCATTGGGTCATCTCAGGGTCTTAATTCAGCTTTTCATCCGAGCACTAATGGGGCAGCAGAGAGATTGAACATCATGATAGAGCAGTACCTGAAATGCTACGTGAACTATCAGCAGTCCAATTGGGCAGATCTTTTATCTTTTGCTGATGTCACGTACAATAATTTTTTGAAATTTTGAAATTTAATAAAATTTGTATGTCGCCCACTCCCATGGGACTCTGGACAGCTTACAGGCAAGATAAAAAGCATTTAAAAATTAAAGATAAAAATACAGTTGTTAAAATTGCACACCATCCATTCTGTCTAAATGGGGCTGGACATTAATCAACAGCCCCAGGCCTGCCGGAACAGCCAGGTCTTGGTGGCTTTTTGGAAGGCCGGGAGAATGGTAAGGGTCCGGATCTCTACAGGTAGATCGTTCCACAGGGCCGGTGCAGCTACAGAGAAGGCCCTCCCCCGGGGAGCCGCCAGCTGGCATTGTCCGGCCGATGGCACTCGGAGGAGGCCCAACCTGTGAGATCTTATTGGTCGTTGGGAGTATGTGGCAGGAGGCGGTCTCTCAGGTAGCCAGGTCCTAAACCATGTAGGGCTTTAAAAGTAACGACTAGCACCTTGAAACATGTTCGGAGACCGATAGGGAACCAGTGCAGCTCATGGAGGATGGGTGTAACATGGGTGTATCTCGGTACACCCAGTATCGTTCGCGCAGCTGCATTCTGGACCAACTGTAGTCTTCGAACACTCTTCAGGGGCAGCCCCATGTAGAAATAATGCTGTTCACAGTAGCACAGGACTCATGCCGTTCAAAATAGTGAGCGGTATGGACCTCGTCCCAATGCCTGAGCGTGACCCGACAAAAGGGCGAACGACAAAACCGTGCCCGACTAAACCGTGTTACATTTAGGGTTAAGGTTAGCGTTACATTTAGGGTTAGGTTTAGGTTTAGGGTTAGGGTTAGGTTTAGTTTTATAGCGCGCTTCTGTCGCTGCGCTGTTGTCGGCACGATTCAGTGCTCATTCGTCGGAGCGCTTTAGAACACGCGTTTTTGTCACCGCGGTTTAGTCGGGCACGGTTTTGTCATTCGCCCTTTTGTCGGTGAACCATGCCTGAGTATCCAAGGGATCCCCCCTCCTCAGTCAGCTTGACTGATTGGATGTCGATGCTAAAAGCAACCTGGGAAAATGTCAAAAAGGCACTGGCTAAAGCGACACAAACGTATAAGAAATGAGCAGATAAACACCGGACTCAGCAACAGCCATTCTGGGTGAGAGAGAAGGTTTACCTCTCCACAAAATATTTGAGATTAAAACTGCCTAGCAAGAAATTGGGACCAAAGTTTATGGGACCATTCCCCATAGTAAAGATCATTAACCCAGTCATAGTGCAATTGAAACTACCTCGATTGTTGGGGAAGATACACCCAGCATTTCATAGTAGCCTCTTGAAACCTGTGATTGGATCCACTCTGAGACCACTACCCCGGGGGTCCCTGGGTTCTATGGTCATAGGGGGGCAAACCCATCATGAAGTTCAATGAATCCTCGATCCAATACTTAATCAAGTGGAAGGGCCATCCCTTATCATAGGCATCTTGGGTAAAAAGTAGGAATATCCAGGCTGATTGTCTTATAGCGGAATTCCATGCAGAAAATCCAGGCAAGCCTGGGGAAGGAACACATCCCTAAATTATGTACTTGTACTCAAATTGTCTTTGTGTCACACAGATCGCTTTTGGGAAGTGAGGGGAGCCGGATGTCAACTTGTAAAGCGTTGTCATGACTATTATCAGGTTGGCATTCGCGGGAGGATTCCATGCATACCTTTGGCCAGAGTTGGATCTCATATTTCTACAACCTAGTTCATGAATATGATCTATGACGCATGACAGAAAGGAGGAGATTGAGGGGTAAAGTTCAAATGCAATTAAGTGAAAGCCAGTTTAGGCTCCACAGAAGTCTGTACCAAGATGTTAGTCCTAATAAATGAATGGGGGTTTTTTGGACTTTGTCTCGAGGCTCGTAAATTAATTAGGTCAGCTCTTGGGAACTTCACATGCAGTATATAAACTCAAATCATCTGAATTTAATTGAACTAATCCTAAATTAAGTTTTTAGTACTCTATTAGTGATCCCTTGAAGCTTATGAAGTTTTTCTTTTCTTTTTTCTTGCTCATTGTATTTTTTTATTTCTTCTTTCTGTACCAGGATAAGAGCTGTACTGCAATAAACCTCTGCCATTCACCAGGGTCTAGCAGTCACAAATAATTAGTTCCTTCTATGAATTGTCCAAGGTTAATTTTAGCCTCCTAAACTGTCTACTGTCAAATCTGATAAGATTCCCCCTTCCACTCTGTCTAGTCCTTGATGGGATTTGGGAACAAGGATGGCATTATCAGTGCATTAACCATCACTAGAAGTGGCACCTGTGACATTGATTAATATTGATCCCTGGCCCCATTGAGTTATCAGATGATGCTGAATAAAGTCGATGGCTGATTTGTTCCAAAGGAGCTTTAAAAAAAAAGACTGAAAGCATTTTGCTTATGGAGAGCGAGAAATTACTAGAGAGTTAATATATTTGTTTGGTCAGGAAGAACATATATAAGATTTCAGTATCTCTCAGCCAGAATTCAAAACCTTATTAAATCAGCAAACTTGATGTTCCTCTGGGGCCTTCCTTGACATTAAATATTAGGATACAGAGTATGTGACAGAGGTTAAGGAATTGCCTAGGAACATTGACACTTGAATGTGAGGAAAATTTAAAGATGTGTGGATGTTGAAATGGGGTTTAAACATACATGCTTGATGGCCTTACGTGGACATCACTTATACTTATAATATGTGCAAGCACGTTAGGCATGAGTTCACATGACTCAAATAGCCCTTAAATAAGTCAAACATGAGAATCCTGCAGAATATCAAGTTTAAGTATCTTTGCCTGGAAATATGAATAAGGTCTGGTGATCATTCCTCCCTGTTCAATCTTGCTGCTCAGTCAGCAACATCATTCTTAAAGGTTGGATTTACATCCTCATATGAGTGCTTACACAGCATTTATGTCCATTTTATTATAGTTTCCTGAAAAAAACCTTAAAGGATAGAACAGCTGGGAAGAACTTTATTATCCTCATCAACAACAGACCACCTAGTACTGTAATTAAACTATGTAAAACATCATAATTTTCTGCAATTCAGCATTTTAATTTTGTTTACATTTCATTTAATCCTTTTCACCTAAATCCAGCCACTATAGAACCTACAGTATGCAATACCTTAGAATGTTAATTATTTCCTTGAAGTGATGTGGTAAAGCTTTGTAGCATCAGTAGATTAGTGATCCATCATTCCAATTTTCCTGACAATTTAAAATTGTATGTCATATGATCAGACAAATATTTGTGGGTTATTCTAGGGCACAGCTATCTTGAAGCATCATTTGTAGATATAATCTTACTTGAAGAACCAGAGTTACTTCAATACATTGCCCTAAAAACCTAATCCCAATGGGCAGTGTACAAGGACACAATACATAATGGCATCAACAGTCTAATAGAATAGGACCATGTTCCTCTCCCCCATTTCTTCATATAAGTCATGTAATAACTACTACTACAACAACAATAAGAAGAACAACAACAAAATGGATGATCTGAAGCTATATGGAAAAACACCATCTGAAGCACTGCTCTGCACTGTCCATTTATGTAGCCAAGATATTACAATGGAGTTTGGACTGGACAAATGTGCCATGCTTACCATCAAGTGGGGGAAAACAATGAAAACTGAAGGATCACCATGCCCTATGAAAATAATATCAAGAGGCTGGATGAAGATGATAACTACAAATGATCACCTTCAAGCTGGCAACATCAAGTACATTGAAGTCAAGAAAAAAGGTTACAAATGAATACATCAAAAGAGTGAAAATATCTTAATGGCCAAACTCAGTGGAGGAAATGCTATCAAGGCAATTAATACCTGGGCAGTTTCAGTCATTAGATACTCAGATGGAATAGTGGAGTAGACTCCAGCTGAGGTAAAAGCTCTGGTTAGGAAGACTAGAAAAATCATGGCAAGGAATTATGCCCTTCATCCTCAGAGCAACATTAACAGACTCTACTTACCCAGAAAAGTGGGTGGAGGTGGAGGTAGTTATGCAACTACATAAGAAGATTGAAAAAGAAAAAAAAATACATTGGGCAAATATCTAAAGGACAGTGAAGATGATGCATTGAAACACCATACTCTACCAGGAAGGCTTACTGAATCATAGAGAAACCAAAATAGCCTATAAGAAGAAGAAAAAAACAGAAAAGTGGCATGGGAAGATAAAAGTATTACATGGTAAGTAAATTTTAAAAATTAATAGGTAAAGCTAATAACAAGACATGGCAAAGGCTATGAGTAGGGAATAGCAATAGCAATAGCACTTAGACTTATATACCGTATTTTTGGAGTATAAGACGCACCTTTTTTCCTCAAAAAAGAGGCTGAAAATCTGGGAGCGTCTTATACATTGAATACAGCATTTTTTTGCCTCCAGAAGTCCCACCTCCTTCACAAAAATGGCCATGCATACCCTTATGGAGGTTTTCAGAGAGCTTCTGGGGGTTGGGGAGGGCAGAACTGGGCAAAAAATGGGCCATTTGTTTGCCCCCCCCCCCAGCCTGCAGCAGCACTCTATAAGCCTCCATAAGGCTATGCATGCAATTTTTTTTACAAAAATGGCCCCGTTTTCGTGAAAAACGTGCCGTTTTTTTGCTTGTTTCCCCCCCCCCCGGGAGCTCTTTGCCAACCCCCCAAGGCTATTCATGCTTTTTTATTTGAAAAAAAATGGGCCCCTTTTCGTGAAAAATGGGCCGTTTTTGGGAAGTTTGCAGAGTGCAAACTTTTTTTTCCTTTCAGAAAGCTCTTTAGTTAGAGTGGTTAATGAGAATTACATTGATCAAGTGCTTTGCCAGCAGAAGCAAGTCTTAGGTGCTGCAGATTGTCAGCGATTTCCTTCTCCAGCACATGGATAAATATACCTGGAAACATCTACCTATCTATCTACCTACCTACTCTCTCTCCCTACCTACCTACCTACTGTATTTCTCTCTCTCTCTCTATCCCTCTACCCATCTACCTACTCACTCTCTCTCCCTACCTACCTACTGTATTTCTATCTCTCTCTCTCTCTTCCTCTATCTACCTACCTACCTACTCTCTCTCTCTCCCTACCTACCTATTGTATTTCTCTTTCTTTCTCTCCCTCTCTATCCCTCTACCGACCTACCTACTTTTTTTTTTAATTTGCCTCTTCAAAACCTTGGTGAGTCTTCTACTTCTCCATAGTGCCTTAACAGCACTCTCTAAGCAGTTGACAAAGTTAGCATGTTGCTCCCAACAATCTGGGTATTCATTTTACTGATCTTGGAAGGATGGAAGGTTGAATCAACCTGGAACCCATCAGGATCGAACTCCAGACTGTGAGCAGATTTAGTCTGCAATACTGCATTCTAACCACCTACACCATCAGGAAAATTGAAGAAAAAGACAGAGGGGCTAATTCTGGCTGCACAAGGCCTAGACTTAAGAACAAATGCATACAAAGTCAGAATTGAGAAGTCAGCAACAGATAGCAAGTTTCACCTCTGCAAAGAAGCTAAAGAAACAGTAGCCACCTGGTTAGCCCTGCAAGAATATTGTACAGACTGACTACAAACAACGGCATGACAAAATTCCAAGAATAGTGCATTGGAAGATTTGCAAGAATTACCATTTGCCTGCAAGCAGGAACCAGTGGGATCACAAAGTAATAGAAAACCAAGAATATAAAGTGCTCTGGGCCTTCAGAATTTAAACAGATAGGCATTTGCTACAGAGCCCCCGGATTTAGCAATTGCTGATATAAAATACAAAAAAGTCTGGATAGTGGACATGGCAGTATCTGGAGACAGCAGAATAGAAGAGAAAGAACTGGAGAAAATAACAAAATACAAAAACCTGCAAACAGAAATAGAATGACCATGGCAAAAGAAAGGAAAAGTAGTACCAATAGGTGCCTTGGGTGAAAAAGCAACTGGAGCACCATTTGAACACCATCAGCATTGACAAATTCACCATCAATCAATTGCAAAAAGCAGCTTTACTCAGAACGGCTTACATCCTATGATGCAGTGATGTGCAGTCAGGTGAGGCAAGTGAGGCACAGCCTCACCACTGTCATCATGAAAAGGAAAAAAAAACGTAAAAGGAAAAGGGCGAGAACTGAGGTGAGGCTGAGCTAGTTGCTGCCTCACCGTGGATGACTCTGCTTAACTGTTTAAAAAAGCCTCTAAAAAAGCACCCTCTATTATGAGGCAGGAGAACTGTGTGCCTCTTCTAGTCTGACTTTTTAGGTGTTTTATGATCGCTCGAGCAGTTAAGCAGAGGCTTAAAAGCCTAAAAAGTCCAGAGGTAGGTGAGGCACCCAGTTCTCCTGCCTCATAGTAGAGGGCACTTGTTTGGGCAGGGCTTCTTCAAAGGACCTGAGGCAAGAGGAGAGTTGAAGTCCTCTCTGAAGCAGCTGGAAAAGGTACGTGTGGGTCGGAGGGAGGGAGAGGAATTCAAACTTCATCTTCCTGATGCTGTGCGGGGCTTTGGGCAAAGGCTGGAGCAAAGGACCCTGGTTCGCTTGTGTTCTCCCTCCCCAAGTGTAGTTTGATTGCAGACAGAGCCACATTGCCTTTTCAAACCTGTAATCAGTGAAGCTGGGCTGGATCCTTCTGGGGCTGGGGGAAAGTGTGTGTGAGCTCCAGTGTGGCTCTTTGACTGGCTTCCTGCCTCTTCCTGTGGTCTCCTCGCTGGTGCTCTCCCTCCAATCCAACTTTGTGTCTGTTTGTGTGTGTATGTGTGTTTGAGAGAGAGTGAGTGAGAGAGGAAGGGGTAGGAGAGATAGTCCAATCCAACTTCTCTGTATGTGTGTGTGTGTTTGAGAGAGGAGGGTGGGGGGAGGGAGGGAGGAAGGAGGGGAAGAGAGAAGAAAAAGAAAAAGAAAGAAGGAAACTTCTTTCGCAAAGGAGAAAAACAAATGTTGTTGCTTTAAATCGAAACTGAGCATGCCTGGCTGTGGAATTCTGGGAGTTGAAGTCCACAAGTCTAAACAATTTGGAACCCACGACTGTGTCAGTGCCTCACCAGCTATAAACCTCACCGCATGTCACTGCTATGATGATACCTCTGACACCATAAAACATCAACTTCTGCCTATCTTCCCAGTCCTTGGGAAGAACTTTATAGGCAGATAAAAATGCCAAATGAAGTCTGAACATTATAATAGTAATAACTGGAGAAAATCACAAAATACAAAGACCAGAAAATAGAAGAGAAAAAAGAAAGAAATTATAGTATCAACAGTAATAGGTGTCTTGGATGCCATCCCAAAAACATCTGAAGCACAACATGAACATCATCAGGATTGGAAAAAAAATCAACACCAGTCAATTGCAAAAGTCACCTTTATTAGAAAGGTTTACATCCTGTAATGATATTTTTAACAACGAAACAATTACATCTGCCTATCCCAAGTCCTTCAGAAGGACTTGATAGGTGAGCAAGAATGCAAAATTCTATATAAACATCTGGCTAATTGTGCAATTAACAGTAGTATTTTAAATGTATATGCCACTTGACTCAGTGAGTTGGTTATCATTTGTCAAGGGGATGCTTTTTAAAAATATTAAGACCTCACAGCTGGCCTCTTGAAATATCTGTAACATGTAACTTGTTGAGTCATATTCCTTAACTAAAGGATGAAGAGCAGTCTGCAGTCTGGTTTTGCTTCATATAGTACTACAAAAAAATCTTTCTTGGAGCATAACATAGTCTTAATAATTTGCTACAGCAGCAAGATCAAAGACATTGGTTTTTATTCATTCACCCTTTCTGATGGTCCAGCTTTCATGCCCTGATGTTACAAATGGGAAGGCCGTGGGTTTTGAAAATATGTACCTTTTATCCATGTGAATCTCTATACTTTAATATGTTTTTCCCTAAGTTGTCATAGTGTTTTTCCAAAGAATCAGAAATATCTTTATACATGGTTATAGTCATCATCCCTGTGGATTTGGGGCCCCATGAAACAACGGTTCACAAATTTTGTTGAACATTCATGTTAACTATGAAACGTTGAGGCTAAAAGATCATATTTTATCAGCTTTGGATTACATTCTTTTAACTGAGGCTGGAAATAATTTGCAAGGCGACAATGCCAAATGATAAAATGTAACAGAACTAGCACTTCTGCTAGACCTAAAACTTTTAAGCTTTAAAATTGGGAGAAGTTTTTTTTTATGTTTCCACATAAATGTCTTATTTCTTATCCCAAGTAGTACAATTTTGATTCAATTTAAAATTCTGCATTCTATTGGAATTGTTGATAACAGTTGTGACATTTCTGTGAAGTTCTGATTAGGCCAATATTAAATCTGAGTTATTCAAAACACTAGCTGTAGATGTTTCTGAAATCAAATCAGAAAGCCAGATGGAAATGAAAGGAAATTAAATGTCAAGAAGATGTAGATTTTAGATATTTTCCACTTTCACATAAAAAGGTTAAAAACTATAGTTAACTAAATTGCTTAGTTACAGGTTTTGTTACTTTTCTTGAAGTATAACATGTTTTAATTTTGATTATATAGCGTGCAGATTTTAAAATACCTTTGAATATATTTGACTATATATAATTTAATAAAGGTTATATCTGAAGTCATTGTTGAGCAACAACTATGTGTTTATTGCTGAAAGTAGAAGTAGCTACTTGTAGGAAGCATCCTTTTCTTTTGTCGGTCTTATATTTCTATAACAGCAGCTAATTTTTTTACTTAAATGCCTTTGCTGTCCTTATTTAACTCAAACATAGCCATTATTTTCTTTTGTGCGTCCTTCATGATTCTCTGAAACTTCTGGTGGATTTTGTACACTGAGCATAGACAAACTGGCTACATTTTTTCCTGTAATTTCAGGCCAAAGATATTCTCCACTGTCAGAAATTCCTGTCTTGCCCTGCCTCCCAGCTTCCAAGCCTAAATGGATTTGAACCTTCGACTCTTGATCAAAGGTACAGTAAGATAGATTAGATAGATAGATAGATAGATAGATAGATAGATAGATAGATAGATAGATAGATAGATAGAGAGAGAGAGAGAGAGAGAGAGAGAGAGAGAGATAGAGATAGAGATAGAGATAGAGATAGAGATATAGATAGATATAGATATAGATATAGATATAGATATAGATATAGATATAGATAGATATAGATATAGATATAGATATAGATATAGATATAGATATAGATATAGATATAGATATAGATATAGATATAGATATAGATATAGATATAGATATAGATATAGATATAGATATAGATATAGATATATAGATATATAGATATATAGATATATAGATATATAGATATATAGATATATAGATATATAGATATATAGATATATAGATATATAGATATATAGATATATAGATATATAGATATAGATATAGATATAGATATAGACCCCTACCTAGACCCCTTCCAGTCAGGCTTCAGACCCGGTTACAGCACAGAAACCGCTTTGGTCGCATTGATCGATGATCTCTGGAGAGCCAGAGATGGAGGACACTCCTCCATCCTGGTCCTCCTTGACCTCTCAGCGGCTTTCGATACCATCGACCATGGTATCCTTCTGCGACGACTGCGGGAGGTGGGAGTGGGAGGCACCGTGTTGCGGTGGTTCTCCTCCTACCTCTCGGACAGGTCGCAGTCGGTGTTAGTGGGGGGGCAGAGATCGTCCCCTAGGCCCCTAACTTATGGGGTGCCTCAGGGCTCGGTCTTATCCCCCCTACTATTCAACATCTACATGAAACCGCTGGGAGAGATCATTCGCAGGCACGGGATTAGATACCAACAATATGCGGACGATACTCAATTGTATCTGTCCGCCCCGTGCCAACTCAATGAAGCGGTAGACGTGATGAGCCGAGGCCTTGAAGCCGTTATGGACTGGATGAGGGTTAACAAGCTTGTGCTCAACCCAGAAAAGACCGAGTGGCTGTTGTGTTTCCCTCCCAAAGATTCCACCAATATTCCATCTCTCAGGCTGGGGGGTCAAATTCTATACCCCTCAGAGAGGGTTCGCAACTTGGGAGTCCTCCTGGATCCACAGCTATCGTTTGACCACCACTTAATGGCTGTGACCAGGGGGGCATTCGCCCAGGTTCGCCTGGTGCGCCAGTTGCGACCCTACCTGAATCGGGAGGCTCTCACAACAGTCACCCGGGCCCTTGTGACCTCTAGGCTGGAATACTGCAATGTGCTCTACATGGGGCTGCCCTTGAAGAGCATCCGGCGACTTCAGCTAGTACAGAACGCGGCCGCGCGAGTGATTGTGGGTGCACCTCGGTACACCCGCATAACACCTATCCTCCGCGAGCTGCGCTGGCTATCTGTCGATCTCCGGATGCGCTTCAAGGTGCTATTAGTCACCCATAAAGCCCTACATGGCAGTGGATCTGGATACTTGAGAGACCGCCTTCTGCCAATTACATCCCTGCGACCAATAAGATCACATAGATTAGGCCTCCTCCGTATTCCATCGGCCAGCCAGTGTCGGCTGGCAACTACAAGGAGGAGGGCCTTCTCAGTAGTAGCCCCGACCCTTTGGAACGAGCTCCCCGTGGAGATTCGCACCCTCTCCACCGTCCAGGCCTTCCGCATAGCCCTTAAGAACTGGCTCGCCCGTCAGGCCTGGGGACAATGATAGTTACCCCTCCCGAATGATGAATGTATGTTGTTTACTATTTTATTATATGTCTCTATCTTAACGTCTGTATTCCCCCTCCCCGATTTTATGTGAGCCGCCCTGAGTCCCCTCAGGGAAAAGGGCGGCCTACAAATATTAATAAAATCTCAAAAATATATATATATATATATAGATATAGATATAGATATAGATATAGATATAGATATAGATATAGATATAGATATAGATATAGATATAGATATAGATATAGATATAGATATAGATATAGATATAGATATAGATATAGATATAGATATATAGATATAGATATAGATATAGATATAGATATAGATATAGATATAGATATAGATATAGATATAGATATAGATATAGATATAGATATAGATATAGATATAGATATAGATATAGATATAGATATAGATATAGATATAGATATAGATATAGATGATATAGATATAGATGATATAGATATAGATATAGATATAGATATAGATATAGATATAGATATAGATATAGATATAGATATAGATATAGATATAGATATAGATATAGATATAGATATAGATATAGATATAGATATAGATATAGATATAGATATAGATATAGATATAGATATAGATATAGATATAGATATAGATATAGATATAGATATAGATATAGACAGTGACATGTGGTGAGGTTCATGGCCGGTGAGGCAAGTGGGCAAAAGCCACCCTATGTCTGCCAGCGCTGGGGCTTTGGTGGGGCTTTCAGAAAGCGTCACCAAAGCCCCAGTGCGGCTTTCCAAAAACCCTGCAAAGGCCCGCCGCTGCGTGCACCATAGAACGGGATGCATCCCGCTCTATGGTGGATGCGGCGCCGGGACTTTAAAGCCCTGCCGCCAGGGCCCTGCTGCCACTTTAAAGGCCTGCCACCATGTCCACCATAGAGCGGGACATGTACCTCTCTATGGTGCACGCAGCGCCAGGACTTTAAAGCCCTGCCGCTGGGGCCCTGCCGCCACTTTAAAGCCCTGTTGCCGCGTCCGCCATAGAGCAGGACGCGTCTCGCTCTATGGCAGATGCAGTGCTGGGACTTTAAAGCCCTGCTGCCAGGGCCCTGCCGCCACTTTAAAGCCCTGCCGTGGCTAGAGATAGAGATAGAGATAGAGATATAGAGATAGAGATAGAGATAGAGATAGAGATAGAGATAGAGATAGAGATAGAGATAGAGATAGAGATAGAGATAGAGATAGAGATAGAGATAGAGATAGAGATAGAGATAGAGATAGAGATAGAGATGATAGAGAGATAGAGATGATAGAGAGATAGAGATAGAGATAGAGATAGAGATAGAGATAGAGATAGAGATAGAGATAGAGATAGAGATAGAGATAGAGATAGAGATAGAGATAGAGATAGAGATAGAGATAGAGATAGAGATAGAGATAGAGATAGAGATAGAGATAGATAGAGATAGAGATAGAGATAGAGATAGAGATAGAGATAGAGGATGATAGATAGATGGATAGATAGATAGATAGATAGATAGATAGATAGATAGATAGATAGATAGACAGACAGACAGACAGACAGACAGACAGACAGACAGACAGACAGACAGAGATGTGCAGTTAGGAGAGGCAGGGCCTCACCACTGTCATCATGAAAAGAAAAAAATTAAAAGGAAAAAAGCTGAGGTAGTTGCTGCCAGAGTCACAGTGGATGACTGCTTAGTGCTTAACTGCAGGAGGAGGAGATAGAACCACGTGCCTCCTTTAGTCTATCTTTATGATCACTTGAGCAGAGTTAAGCAAGGGTTAAAAGGCGAAAAATTCCTTATGTAGATGAGGCACATGGTTAGGAGGAGGCCTCCTCCTGTAGAGTGCACTTTTTTTAGAGGCTTTTTTTAAACAGTTAAGCAGAGTCATCAATTGGAGGCTCTGGCAGCTAATCCAGCCTGACTTCAGAAGCTCTTGCCTTTTTCTTTTTACATTTTTTACATTTTCATCATGGCAGACAAGAGGAGAGTTGAAATCCTCTGTGAAACAGCTGGAAAAGGTATGTGGGTCAGAGGGAGGGGGGAGGAATTCAAAATTATTGTAATTTGTAAGTAATTGTAATTTGTATTATTCTAAGTAATTTTTGTGTGTGTGTGTGTTTGTGTGTGTGTTTTACCAGCCCCCGCTGGCGCGCAGGCTGGCACTTTGTTTATTTTTTTAAAGCCCTGCCTCTGTGTCCGCTATAGAGTGGGACACGTCCCGCTCTATGGCGGACGCAGTGCCGGGACTTTAAAGACCCGCCACCGGGGCCCTGCCGCCACTTTAAAGCCCTGCCGCCGCGTCTGCCATAGAGCGGAACGCATCCCGCTGTATGGCGGACGCAGTGGCAGGGCTTTAAAGTGGCGGCAGGGCTTTAAAGTCCCAGCACCGCATCTGCCATAGAGCGGGACATGTCCCGCTCTATGGCGGATGCAGCGGCAGGGCTTTAAAGTGGCAGCAGGGCCCTGTGGCAGGGCTTTAAAGTGGCAGCAGGGCCCCGGCAGCAGGGCTTTAAAGTCCCGGTGCCACGTCCGCCATAGAGCGGGACATGCCGCATCCGCCATAGAGCGGGATGCATCCCGCTCTATGGCGGACATGGCGGCATGGCTTCGGCGGGGCTTTTGGAAAGCCATGCCGGGGCTTTGGCACGGCTTTCTGAAAGCTCCGGTGAAGCCCCGGCACTGGCAGACATAGGGCGGCTTTTGCCCACTTGCCTCACCGGCCATGAACCTCACCGCACATCATTGTAGATAGATAATAGGTAGGTAGGTAGGTAGGTAGGTAGGTAGGTAGGTAGGTAGGTAGATGGATAGATGGATAGATGGATAGATGGATAGATGGATAGATGGATAGATGGATAGATGGATAGATGGATAGATGGATAGATGGATAGATGGATAGATGGATAGATGGATAGATGGATAGATGGATAGATGGATAGATGGATAGATGGATAGATGGATAGATGGATAGATGGATAGATGGATAGATGGATAGATGGATAGATGGATAGATGGATAGATGGATAGATGGATAGATGGATAGATGGAGATGGAGATGGATGGGGATGGGGATGGGGATGGGGATGGGGATGGGGATGGGGATGGGGATGGGGATGGGGATGGGGATGGGGATGGGGATGGGGATGGGGATGGGGATGGGGATGGGGATGGGGATGGGGATGGGGATGGAGAGGGAGAGGGAGAGGGAGATGGATGGATGGATGGATGGATGGATGGATGGATGGATGGATGGATGGATGGATAGATAGATAGATAGATAGATAGATAGATAGATAGATAGATAGATAGATAGATAGATAGATGATAGACAGACAGACATAGCATAATTTTACCTTGGAATGTACTACCATGATATTTGGTGCTAGCTAGCAACTTGGCAACTTCAAGAAAGGATTGGACCAATTCATGGAACACCTTAGGATCAATGGCTATTAGTCTCGATGTCAGTATACTGCTTCTGAAGACCATTGGCTGAGAAATTAGCCGGCTTCCTTATACAGTTGGTTGACTAATATAAAAACAAGCTGCTGGAGTAGATTAGCCAGAGATCTGTCTATCTGTGTACTGTTTATACTTGGATAGCCTGATGTTTTCCCTCTCTTGTCTTGTGGTTCTTTGTGAAACAGCTAATAGTGGAAAATAGTGGCTAGCTACTCTGTTTAGTGCTCCCACATTGGCCAGCTGTATGAAATACTCATAGAAGGAAAGCTAAAAGAGGTAATCAACAAAAGCACAAACACACACCTGATGGTGATTGAGGAATTGGCATCGCTGTGAAAGGATCCTCAGTGTGCTGCCCCACTCACTCTCTCTCTCTCTCACACACACACACATAATAGTGGTTTAGTGGGTTTATTAATATTCCCCAGCAATTCCCTTCACCAAAAACCTAGACTTGTCCCAATTATGTCCAGTCAAAAACAGATTGATGCTAGTCCACAGAGCAATAGCCAATGAGTCTACAAGGCACTTGAAAGTTTCCCAAATGAGATAACCCCACCCCCCCAGGCAAAATTAAATCCATAATACAAGAAGATTCACCAGGCATGATCCAAGTCAAGGCACAGCAAGGCAGGATTCACAATGACCAGCAAAAATGCAGCTAGCAAATGAACACATTCCCAGCATCACTTCCATTTGTCTTCTGTGCTAAATAGCCAGCTTCTGGTGCAGCCTATCAAGAGGGACAGGCTGCCTCCTTGAGAGTAATTGGGCTGACCTTCACTGCTCCTGCCTTTTGTCTGCCCTACATGTTCTTGGATCTAGTGCAGAAGACAGTTCCTTTTTCTCATTGCTGACCAGCTGCAATTGCATGCTTTCCCCCACCTGAAGCTTCAGGGCTGTCTTGCTGCAGCTGTGCTCCAGCCAAATCCCTCTCAAACAGTTGCTTGGAGCCATTGACAAATTCCCCTCCTGATGTGTCTGACATCCAGAAAGATATCTGGGGAAGCGTCTGGAGGAGTCATCACAGTTAGGGATCTCTGACTTGTACAACTATAGTTACGTAAATACCTAGAATGTGTAACCACAGGTTTATCCTTGTTTGAATATCACCAGATAATCTTTAAGTTTGAAGATGGCTGAAGTTTAAGGGAAATTCCTACAAATGATATTTTGAAGTTATGAGTTAAAAAATGAAACAAACCATGTGACAGGTGTCTGCAGTTGCTTGTCAAATTATATTGTTTCTTTCCCTAATCACAAAGGTTTTGTTTTTCTGGCTCTTTTCCTTGATATACTGTATATACGTGCATCAATTACCGCCTGTGTCTGGCAGCTCCAAAGCTTGAGATTTCTGCACTTTGACAAGTTGATTTGCTAGTTACTCTTTGAAACTCACAAAGCAGCAAATGCTTTTCACAGAAGAAAAACTGCAATGCTTAGTGACAATTTAGCTTACTGTTAGCGCACAATGAAGCTGATATTTATATTGTAGTTGTTAAAAGTTTCTCTTCATTTCCCTCCCTGCTTAACTTTTTCAAAGAATTTGTCAATCTAGTTCTAGAACTTCTGATTTCAGTAAAATGCAGATCTGTTAATGAATTCATGGATTAGTCATTAAGAATTCCAATCTGGACAGTAATTATTTGAGAGGACCTTAGAGACATTTAGAGACATTTTAGAGACATTTTATTAAGACTTATAGGCCGCCCTTCTCCCTGAGGGGACTCAGGGCGGCTTACAATCACAAAGGGAAGGGTGTGCAGTAACAAGAAACAAACAATAAGTGACCAAAGATAAAATGATAAACCACAACATGCATTCAACAATCAACACTCGGGCGGGTAAATGGGAAACCTATCCCCAAGCCTGCTGGGAGAGCCAGGTCTTGAGGGCTGTGCGGAAGGTCTGGATAGTGGTGAGGGTATGAATCTCAACGGGGAGATCGTTCCACAGGGTCGGAGCTGCAACAGAAAAAGCTCTCCTCCGTATAGTCGCCAGTCGACATTGACTGGCGGATGGAATCCGAAGGAGGCCCAGCCTGTGCGATCTAATCGGTCGGAGGGAGGTAATCGGCAGAAGGCGGTCTCTCAAGTATCCAGATCCACTACCATGGAGTGCTTTAAAGGTGGTCATCAGTACCCTGAAGCGCACCCGGAGACCAATAGGTAGCCAGTGCAGCTCGCGGAGGATGGGTGTAATGTGGGCGAACCGCGGTGCGCCCACTATCACTCGCGCGGCCGCATTCTGGACTAACTGCAGTCGCCAGATGCTCTTCAAGGGCAACCCCATGTAGAGCCCATTGCAGTATTCCAGCCTAGAGATCACAAGGGCTCGAGTGACTGTTGTGAGAGCCTCCCGGTTCAGGTAGGGCCGTAACTGACGGACCAAGCGAACCTGGGCAAATGCCCCCCTGGTCACAGCCGACAGCTGCTGGTCGAGAGTCAGCTGTGGATCCAGGAGGACTCCTAAGTTACGGACCCTGTCTGAGGGGTATAGAATTTGACCCCCCAGCCTGAGTGGTGGAATGTCGGCCAAATTATTGGGAGGAAAGCACAACAGCCACTCGGTCTTGTCCGGGTTGAGTACCAGTTTGTTAGCGCTCATCCAGCTCTTAACGGCCTCAAGGCCCTGGTTCATCACGTCCACCGCTTCATTGAGTTGGCACGGGGCGGACAGATACAATTGTGTATCGTCCGCGTATTGGTGGTATTTTATCCCGTGCCTCCGAATGATCTCGCCCAGCGGTTTCATGTATATGTTAAATAGTAGGGGGGATAAGACCGAGCCCTGCGGCACCCCGTATGTTAGGGGCCTCAGGGACGATCTCTGCCCCCCGACCAACACCGACTGCGACCTGTCCGAGAGGTAAGAGGAGAACCACTGCAAAACAGTGCCTCCCACCCCCACCTCCCGCAGTCGTCGCAGAAGGATACCATGGTCGATGGTATCGAAAGCCGCTGAGAGGTCAAGGAGAACCAGGATGGACGCATGGCCTCCATCTCTGGCCCTCCAGAGATCATCGGTCAATGCGACCAAAGCGGTTTCTGTGCTGTAACCAGGTCTGAAGCCGGACTGGAAGGGGTCAAGATAACTAGCTTCCTCCAAGGCCCGTTGAAGCTGGAAGGCCACCACCTTCTCAACAACCTTCCCAATGAAGGGGAGGTTGGAGACAGGACGATAGTTGTTTAAAATGGCTGGATCCAAGGATGGTTTCTTCAGGAGGGGTCTCACCACCGCCGTTTTAAGTACGGCGGGGAAGTGCCCCTCCCGAAGGGAGGCAGTCACGACCGCCTGGATCCAGCCATGTGTCACCTCCCTGCTGTTGGCAACCAGCCAGGAGGGACACGGGTCCAGAATACAGGTGGAAGCACTTACAGCTCGAATGGCCTTGTCCACATCCCCGGAGGCAACATCCTGGAACTCAAACCAGAGATGGTTTGCCAAGTAATCCTCCTGTGTCTCGGCTGGATCTACTGCGGTGGAGTCCAAGTCCGACCGAAACCGAGCAACTTTGTCCGCCAAGAACTGGGCATAGTCCTCAGCCCTACCCTGCAAGGGGTCTCCCACATCCCTCTTATTAAGGAGGGAGCGGGTGATCCTAAACAGGGCGGCTGGGCGTGACTCGGCGGACGCAACCAAGGCGGAGATATGCGTTCTTTTGGCAGCTCTTAGTGCCCGGATGTAATCCTTGGTGCAGGTGGTCAGAAGTGCTCGGTTCGCCTCGGACTTATCGGACCTCCACAGGTGCTCTAGGCGTCTCCTCCGGCGCTTCTTCTCCCGGAGTTCCTCGGTGAACCAAGGAGGTCTCCGGGATCCACTGACCCGGAGGGGCCGTAGTGGCGCAATCCGGTCAAGAGACTCCGATGCCGCCGAATGCCAGGCGGCAACCAGAGCCTCCGCCGAACTGTGGGCGAGAGCATCAGGAATTACCCCAAGCTCCGTCTGGAACCTCAAAGGGTCCATAAGTCGCCTGGGGCGGAACCACCTGGTCGGTTCCTCCTCCCTACGGTGGGGGTTTGGCCTCCGGAAGTCAAGCCTCAGTAGGCAGTGGTCTGACCACGACAGGGGTATGATCTCATTACCCCTCAGACCAAGATCACACATCCACTGCTCCGAGAGGAATACCAGGTCGAGCATGTGACCCGCTGTATGGGTTGGGCCCCGAATTACCTGGGTCAAGCCCATGGCTGTCATGGAAGGCATGAACTCCTGCGCCCCGTCAGAGCGTTCACCGAGCGATGGCAAGTTAAAGTCCCCCAGAACTATAAGCCTGGGGAGCTCAACTGCCAGCTCGGCTACTGACTCGAGGAGCGAGGGGAGGGATGCTGCAACGCAGTTGGGAGGCAGGTACGTTAGCAGCAAACCCACTTAGACCTCTTTGCTCAAATTATCACACAGAAGAACATTCCAAGAGGATAGAGAGTGTGTTCCAAAAGTGGGTGGAAATGTCTGTGCATCTTATAAAGCAAATATTGCAGCAGGGGAGTGGGGTTGGAGCAGCACTGATCAACTGTTCTAGAATAGGCAGTAGCAAACAAGCGGCGGTGAGCCAGTGGTGGCAAGCAGGCTGCTGCAGCAGCAAATGAGCCATGGCAGTGGCGAATGGGCTGTAGGAAATGGGCCGCAACAGCAAATGGGCTGTGGCGATAAATACACCAGATAAATATCGGATGGATGCTGGGAGGCAGAGGCAGATTTTTTTTCTTGTTTTCCTCCCCAAAAGGTAGGGGCAGAGTGTCTTATAGTCTGAAAAATACGGTATATCTCTAGGTTGCCTTCATACTTGGGCTTAAGAGATGTGGTACTTGTGAGATAGATTCTGCCTATGTTGATTTTCACCATTTCAGTCAGCTGCAGAAACCCTACTGTTCTGGATCCCTCGTTTAACATGTCATAACAAATATTCCAGAGGAGAGGTGTGATTAGTAATATGATATTAATGAATGAAATAATAGTGGAAAATAATATATTGGTAGATAGCTAGAAATGAAGTCTTGTGTGTGTGAGTGTGTGAGAGGGGGGGATATGAATATTACATAATTATCTCTTCTGATCACTATTGTTCTGGATGTTAGGTTGTCAGTATAGGGGTGTTGTAACTGAATAGCTGAATCTTGTCTTTTTTGTAAACTCATATTCTTGAACTAGTTGAAGATGCTTTCATGTTCTTGTTCCATAACATCCAAAATGCTACATTCACATTCCAGTCATAAAGCATAACTAATCAATTATTTGAAAAAAATGGTTATGATTTGCCTCCATGCGAGAGAAATATGTTAGAAGCCATGAATCTTTAACAGAAAACAATAAAATAAATAAAGCAGAATATTTTCAATGAGTGTCCATAATAAGACTTGTTCTTGGCATATAATGATCAGAGAAGAAAAAATATTGATAGCTGTTCTCAGAGAATGATATGCTGGTGAAGAGCCTGTGCTATCAGAAAGAGCATCTCCTCTAACCACTGCAGGGCAGGGAGCAACAGCAACACAATTTAACCCCTGCATTGTATGGGATTAAACATTGATACATGTTCGAATGGTGAAAATTATGCAAACATTTGGCTTTTTGACACACACACACACAGACACACACACACACACACACAGGAAGGGGGAGGGGGAGGGGAGAGGGAGGGAGAAGAGAGGGAGATGGATGCTGATAAACCATAACGTAGTATCAAAAAGCCAGTACATGCTTTCAGTACATGCTACAAGGTGCTAACAGTATGAGAAATTTTGTTCATGCAACTATTACAGTTGTTGTGGACAAATAGGTCATTCCATAGAATTAATATAGTTTAAAATAAACTACCATTGATAACAAAAAAAGAAGTACTATTTCTGCACCAAAATATCACAGCATTCATGAAGAATAATTCAAGCAATGAATGGTGACTGGAAACTTTATGAATATTTTGTGTTCAGAATGTTACTATTTTTCTTCAAATTCTTCAAATATCTCTTTGGTTCTTTCATTATGAAATGTAATATGTATCTCTAACCAAATTATAGATTCCCAGTTGCATATATACTGAAACAACTTAGAAGACTGTAATTCATATTTTCTGAAATACATTTTAGCTTATCCATTCATAAACAAAATCTACACTCCTTGCATGTATTTATTACTTCCTCCATAGTATCAGTCAACCTTTATTCAAAATTAGGAACATCCACGGGGGATGTTCCTAATTTTGGGGACAGGCATACAAAAAGTGAAAATGGTGATCATATCCATATCATTTAAGCCTTGTCTTTGTTAATGTGTACCATGTTACATGTTAAAAAAAGATAGAACTATTATCACATGTTGTGCCTCCATCTTTACTTTTTTGGATATACCATTCAGATCTCTCACATCTGAATTTTGCTTCCTCTTAGTTTTATGGATATCCTGTTGACCTTTCCTTTCATTCATTAATTCATATTTTTACCATTGACTATTCATGCCTTCCATGTCTCAATCTTCCATATTTCATGTTAATCACTACAACGCATTTCAATATGTGCCATGTATCTGACTGTGGATCAATTGAAACTTTCAAAGAATATTTTTTAATGAAATAGAGATTGAGTTGCTAACCTGAGTCATATCTGTGCAACATACAGTATAGCATTCCTTGCTAACAGTAAAGGAAATAGTAATTAGTTATGGCAGAGTTTGGTTACCTTATCACCAATTTTAGCCCATGCATTCTTATGTTTGTTTAATTTAGAGACTGTTTTGCAAGCTAATTTACTACAGCCTATATATTAATTAGGAGATATACTAATGTATGCATACTTAAAGTTGTTGCTCAAATGTGACTTAATTTCCATTGAATTCTGGCAGCTTTTCCCCCAAATAGATGAATAAAAATATAAAGTTTTTCAGAAAATGTCATTAATTTCTACAAAACTCCCAAACATTTGGATAACTGAAAGTAGTGTTGCTTACTATTCAGTAATGATGGACAAGAATGCATTGTTTTAGATGAAATCAAGTCTTTACACCCAGACACCTTTTTAATCAAATTATTTTAGCAATTTGAAAAGGAATTTGGTTTAGAAATTCTATTGGGCATTATAAAATGAAAAAGAGAGCACAAAGAAACACTTTAGAGTAATTAGGCTGTTACAAAAAAAATCTATTAGTTCTGTTGATATTTGTCTTATTCCCAAAGGTCTGCTTTTATCAAAAGGAAAAATTGGCTTTTTAGCACTGAAGGCTATAAAACTAACAGATCCTTTATAGATAACATTTTTGTTTCATATATAATATGTGGAGGAGGCTTTCCACAAAAAAATATTGCTCCATCTGGCTAAAGCAGCATTTTCAATATAACAAAACTAATTGCTGAAGATGTGGAACTCAAAATACATCCCCAGTTGATGTACATATGTGCAGCAATGAGTCCCATATGAACAACTTTCACTTATAGTTCCTGGAAGACTCACTAGTTTCTGTAGAACTTCTCTTAAATCCTATATTAGTGTTTGAAAATTTGCAGAAAGCAAAATAAATGGTTATTCCAGCCGAGGTGGCGCAGTAGTTAGGGTGCAGTACTGCAGGCCACTTTAGCTGACTGTGATCTGCAGTTCAGCAGTTCAAATCTCACCGGCTCAAGGTCGACTCAGCCTTCCATCCTTCCAAGGTGGGTGAAATAAGGACCTGGACTGTGGGGGCAAGTTGCTGACTCAATTTGCTAAAAAAATTTGTAAACTGCTTAGAGAGAGCTGAAAGCCCTATGAAGCGGTATATAAGCCTAATAAATAAATAAATAAATAAATAAATAAATAAATAAATAAATAAATAAATAAATAAATAAATAAATAAATAAATAAATAAATAAATAAATAAATAAAATTTAATGGTTGCCAAAAATGTTCCTCAGGCACAGCAAAACTAGAAAGACAAACATGGTCTGAAGATCTTCAGTCTTTTTTCTATGTCTAAACTATCATTTTACTGATTGGTGGAGTATTGGCTCTTATTGGTGGAATAATTTGAAATGTGGATTGCCTATACCAATTTATAGTTTATTATTTTTATCTACTATTAAGCAAATTGACTTAAATGGTTATAGTTAATGGTATAAGAGTACTACTCTGTTTCCCCAAAAATAAGACTGCCCCGGATAATAAATCCAATCGGGCTTTTGAACACATGCACTAAAACAAGCCCTACCCCAAAAATAAGCCCTCCCTGAAAATATTGCAATACAGCAGGAGGCAGGAGGTGATCACGCTCACCGCTTCCTGCATCTCAAAAATAGTGAAACCTGCCCCAAAATAAGGCAAAATGCTTATTTCAAGTGTCAAAAGGAAATAAGACCCTGAGGAGGAGCTGATGTCACAATGAGATGGCGTGCGATCTTGGAGCTCCAAGATCGCAGTCGATACTTTTGCCACTGGATGGTCCCTTTGGACCTAAACTCTCCCAAAGAGATGGTGATAGGGAAGAGTATGTCCTGCTGATCTCAGGGACACCGCAAAGTCCCTGATTGATCCAGGAGAATCTCTTTTTGCCAGCGACAGAAGAGCAGTCATTAAAACTGCTGAAGTTGGGACAGCTCCAGAATGGGAGGAAAACGGAAAGAGAAAATGTGTCCATCTGGTGAGGAAATCTTATTATTATAAAAGAGATTACCCCCCCCCCAAAATTAAAGCTAAATTAAATTTGAAAACAGAACAGAACAAGCAGAATAATTAAGCTACATTAGACAGTGTGTTATCCTTTTTTTAAAAAAAAATTATGGATGGAACTTTTGCAAATGTTTCCTATTTTTTAAATTGAACAGATTAGATTTTCTTCTACTACTTGTTATATACTTTTTTTATATCTATGGATTAAAATCTTTTTCCTTATTTCTATAATGCTGGATTGGATGGGTTGTGTTTTTTTTTTGCTCCATTTAAGAATTTTGTTTTCTTTAAGCCTGGAATATAAAGAAGATATAAAAGGAATACAAAGAGGGCTGTAATAACAGAGGGAAAGGAAGTAACACTGCCACTTGGAGGCTGGAGGCTTGGAAAGCTTGGAAATATTGTTTATTCTTTTTTCTCTTTGATCATTTGATTTTGCACTTCAAGGTTCCTCAGCTTGTGATAGTGACAAGAGAATGGGTTGTTTATACAGGTGCTTTTTGGGAGCTTCATTGGTAGCTGGAGTGGAGTGAAAACAAAGCCTTTTTTGAAAGATTATAAATGAATTTGCTTTAAATTTAATTTAAAAATTTGAATGCCAGAGTGGCAGTGTTTACAAGTTGGAAGAATGGCACAACATGAAAAAAAACCTTAACATTGCAAAAGATTATGTTTGAAATTCAAAATTATTAGAATTAAAATTATTAGAGATTTGAGAAGAGATTGGAGAACATGGATCCTAGAACAGCAAAATTTGATGGAAAAATTGAGGATGTTTATCAAATGAAGAAAGTGGATGTCAGAGTTCTAAAAACTGAAGGAAAAAATAAACAAAGAGGCAAGAAAATGGTTTATACTGACATTGAATGAGTGTGGTTGGAAATGGAGAGAGTGGAATATGGAAAGGGGAGATAGATGGACTGGAGCTCTACCCTAGATCTCAAAGTATAGAAGAAGAAAAGAGAGAAGAATTGATGGAACTGAGGAGAGAATTTTTGTCAGAAGCACTAGTGATAACCAAAGATAAGCTGATTGAAGAAGTACATGGAGGGCTTCAAACTTATACAAGATATGAAATAAACAATAAGTTATTTACTTACTAAAACTTACTAAGGAAATAACCAGAATACTAATGCCACAAATGGCAAGAGACATAAGACATAAGTAGGGTCTACTCCCGGAAACACCAAACCTGAAGTAGTCTGAAGCAGCCTGAAGATGACGAATGAGACTTCGTCGAAACGTCGCCAAGACATCTCCAATTCTACGCGGGAGAAAACCCGAACAACTAGAGACCTACATACTAACACCCGCGAAAACCTCAGAATATATATATATATATATATATATATATATATATATATATATATATATATATATATATATATGTATGTATGTATGTATGTATGTATGTATGTATGTATGTATGTATATATATATATATTGGTTTGATAGGAGGAATGGTGATTACAAAAGGAGGTTTAGAAACTCTGTTATTAAATATAACCAATTTTTATTTAGAACATGTTATAAAGATGTAATGTTACTGGATGATATTGGGAAGAGCTAATGGAATGCCATTATGTGGTTTTGCTTTAAATTTGGAATATTTTATATAAAAGATGTAAAAACAATTATATTCGAATGAAGGTTGAGGTGTGATGATAGTAATATATATGGTTCCGCCACAAAACCGCGGTAGACTAAAGCGCGTGTGACTAAAGCGCGGTGACAAAACCGCACTGTCAAAACCGCGCGACAACAGCGCGCAGACAACAGCGCGCTGACAGAAGCGCGCTGTAACATAACCCTAAAAATAACCCTAAACCTAACCCTAAACCTAACGCTAAACCTACCCTAAACCTACCCTAAACCTAACCCTAAACCTAACCCTAAACCTAACCCTAAACCTTACCTTAAGTTAAATCGCGCTTCTGTCGGTGCGCTGTTGTGGGCGCGCTGTTGTGGGCGCGCTGTTGTGGGCGCGCTTTTAACATCGCGGTTTTAGCGCCGCGGTGTTGTCGGCGCGGTTTTGACGTTCGCGGTTATGTCGTGCCACGATATATATAAATATACTTGATTTAAAATATATGATTTGATATGAATTCTAGGTGATGACTGTGGAAGGGATGCATGGAAGTTTTTGTAACCAATCAACACACTTTCTACAATTTTAATGGAAGATGGTTTTGTGGTTTTTGTGTCTGTGTGTGTGTGTGTGTGTGTGCATGCGTGTGTGTATCTTATCTGTTTGTGTTTATTCAAAGATAAAAAAATTCTAAAAAAAAGAAAAGAAAATAAGAAAATCCCCTGTCTTATTTTTGGGGAAACATCCTAAATATACAGTATATGTAGACAATATAATTAGTATGACATAAATTATACTTCATAAATATATGGTTTTTCTTTCTACTTTCTTTTTTCTTGTTTGTTTAATGTTCAGACCCGCCTTCTTCGCTCGTTAACAGACGACAGGCAGACAGACTTAAAAGGAAATAACTTTATCCGTCCTCAGCTCAGACTGGCTGCGAGCCCAAAATGAACATAAATAAAGTCTCTGGCAAGAAGATAACAGAATGCAAAAACAAAGATCTCTTACGGCCAAACCAGGTGTACAGAAAGAAAGCAGATCACTTCTCCAAGTGCCTCTCACAAACAAACCTTGACCGATGAACAATGAACCATTAACGAACAACGAACGTTGACTTCTGCAACCAGGGCGTGGCACCATCAGTCCTTTTATCACCAGAAGACCACACTAACGAGCCCCAGCTGCATCGTTATTCCTGCATCCCAACTCAACTCACAGCAAACTTCTGCTGAGTCACAACAGTTAATATCTATAAAAATAGGAAAATTATACCTATCCATCCATTCACGCATATTCACTAACAACAAGTTTTTCATTGTTCAGCCGTGATATAATCAGAAAAGCACCACTAATCTCAGAGAAAGAAAAGGAATTTCAGTATTTTTATAGGAATTCTAAAATCTGGAAAAAAAAGAAATATCTTTGAAGAACAATGCCCTTCCCCCAAAGTGATTCCAACAGAACTAACCACAATCAGTGGGTGCAGAAAGCTGAGCTACTTTGGGGCATCAAAAGATAGGAGGGAGAGGAACTGAGAGAGTGAAATCCCAAACAGTCTATGGTGCGCTGCAGCATTCTGTTTCAGGTCTTCTTGGAGCTGATTAACAATACCCATTTGGGAGTCATAGTGTTTAAAATCAACCCAGTGCATATGGACAGGTTCACTTTAGTAGGAAATTTTACAGCTCATTGAAATAAATTTGGACAACTATTAATAGATTGATTGTTAATGGCTTTTCTCTGACTACAGATCCCATCCTGCTTGGCACAAATTTTTGTTGAAAACAAAAATCATATTTTACAGGTCAAGTGTGCACTGATGTTTTCTATACCAACATTCTAAAAGGGAAAAAAACAAGTGCTTCTTTTCACATGAGTGAACCCCTGCAGTCTGTTTGCCTGCCTTATGTGTGCACTATCTCTACCCCAACCTTCCCAACCTTCCCAATTTCCCTACGTGCATCATTCTCATCAGCAGACCTCCAAATAGTTTCTTGCATTGGTGAAGATGGGCAGCAGAGCTGCTGTATCAATAAAAAGAATGAGACTTAAATACAAACCCTGCAGCATTTCTGCAGCAGGTATTTGCTTGTTTTGCTAGCAAAGGAGCACCATGTGCTTTATGGACTTCGTGCACACCTTGGCAAAAATAACCGAGATGAAATCCCCCACAGGATTGAAGAACACAGAGAAATAAAAGGAGAAAGGCAAAGAAAAGAAAGAAATTGCACAGTTTCTCAAAAGGCCCGGTTTCCATTATTCTATGCTTGGCCATTTCAAGAGGACATGTCCCTTTCACAAGTTCATTGTTGCTAGGTGAGAATGGCTGCCTTGTGGGATGAATTTTATCTCACAGCAGTTTTCTTGTCTGCTCTGCTGTTGAATTCATTTAATGAGATACACTAGAGGTGCAAGCATCTTTAAAAGGACAATTGAAAGAGAGAAAAGGGTTGCATTATTACACTGAGGCTCTGACAGAATAAGAAATGCCAAGGGATCCTCTGATCACTGAGACCAGTGGGCAGCCTTCTCTTTCAAGAGCTGGCAGAATAAAAGGACAGCAGTAGCCATCTTCCAAATGACTGGCCAACTATCCACATCTTTAATCTAAAATTAGAAAGGGTATTAAAAGGATAGTAAAAACTATCCAGGTTTCTTTGATGACTGTATTATCCTAAGGAGTCAAGTTTTCCTTCTATACAGCCCTGCCATGAAAAGTTCATTTGTCTCCTATTCAACAATAGTACTATGATTCACAGTAATGCTGTACAGTATAGTACCCATTTGGAGATCATGCAAATGATATGAACAACCTTGCTTTGCCAATAATTCAGAGTCATAGCTAACATTTTCCAATGTTTGATACAAGTGAATGGATGCTGTACATTTTAACTGAGTTATAACATAGTAGAGGGATGGAGACATTCAGTTTAGCCTCTCTTCCAGAAGAACATTGAGATATGTGGAATGAAATTGCAAAACCATATTACAATCAACTGCCCAATTGAGTTTGCAAATAGTTTTCATAATGGACTTCAATACTGCTGATAAATGGGTAGACATATAAAATAAGAATAGCAATAGCAATAGCAGTTAGACTTATATACCGCTTCATAGGGCTTTCAGCCCTCTCTAAGCGGTTTACAGAGTCAGCATATTGCCCCCAACAACAATCTGGGTCCTCATTTTACCCACCTCGGAAGGATGGAAAGCTGAGTCAACCTTGAGCCAGTGAGATTTGAACCGCCGAACTGCAGTTAGCAGTCAGCTGAAGTGGCCTGCAGTACTGCACTCTAAGCACTGCGCCACCTCGGCTCTTAAGAAAAACTGTACTATATATAGAAAACAAAATCTTCCTTTCTTCTTTTAAATTGGAACATTTGTTGGATGCCAGATTTATGTATCTATATTTCAATTTTATAGAATAGAAAAAGCCCCAGAACTTACAACCGCAGTAACATTTATGGGACAGTAGATTAATTTCTGTCTGCTAGAGAACTTGGCAAAAATACCAAGAAAGGTGGTACTAAAGGGGGGTAGATGCCTGGGCAACCAATATGTAGGCTATAGGGAATAAACAGGAAAATCCAGAAGTCCGTGTAGGGGAGAAATATGACTTGGTATTACTGAAACCCAGTGGAATGGAATTCATGATGATAAATTTGTAGATTGCAAGACAGCTGACTTCAATGAACCAAGGTGAAAAGTTGGAAGGATTTCACAGAATAAAATTCTGAAACAACATTTTTTAATCTATATAAAAAGTGAAATGTATGTAGAGAAATGT